>NC_137210.1:7294613-7337113 GCF_960531495.2 Zeus faber
TACTGGTACTGCTACTACTGTTACTACCACTACTACTACTACTGTTACTACTACTACTACTACTACTACTACTACTACTGTTACTGGTACTGCTACTACAATTACTACCACTACTACTACTACCACTATTGTTGCTGGTACTACTATTACTAGTACTAGTCTTACAACTACTACTACTACTACTACTGCTGTTACTGGTACTGCTACTACTACTACTACTACTACTACTACTATTGCTGTTACTGGTAGTGCTACTACTACTACTACTACTACTACTACTACTACTCCTAGTACTACTACACTGTTACTACTGCTGCTGTTACTGCTGTTACTTGTACTGCTACTACTACGACTACTAGTAGCACTACTATTGCTGTTACTGGTAGTGCTACTACTACTACTACTACTACTACTACTACTACTACTACTACTACTACTACTGTTACTGGTACTGCTACTACAATTACTACCACTACTACTACTACCACTATTGTTGCTGGTACTACTATTACTAGTACTAGTCTTACAACTACTACTACTACTACTACTGCTGTTACTGGTACTGCTGCTACTACTACTACTACTAGTACTACTACTATTGCTGTTACTGGTAGTGCTACTACTACTACTACTACTACTACTACTACTCCTAGTACTACTACACTGTTACTACTGCTGCTGTTACTGCTGTTACTTGTACTGCTACTACTACGACTACTAGTAGCACTACTATTGCTGTTACTGGTAGTGCTACTACTACTAATGCTACTACTACTACTACTACTACTACTACTACTACTCCTAGTACTACTACTGCTGTTACTGCTGCTGCTAATACTTTAACCACTACTACTACTGCTGCTACTGTTACTACGGCTATTGCTACGATTACTACAACTACTACCCCTACAACTACTACTACTACTACTACTACTGCTGATTCTGGTACTACTACTACTACTACTAATGCTAATAATGCTCCTACTACTGCTGCTACTGGTACTACTCCAACTGTCACTACTGCTACTACTACTACTGCAACTGCTACTACTACTACTACTACTACTACTACTACTACTACTTCTACTACTACTACTACTACTACTACTACTACTACTACCTACAACTACAACAACTACTGCTGCTGCTTATGGTACTACCACTACTGTTACTACTACCACTACTACTGCTACTACTACGACTACTACTACTACTGCTGCTACTTGTACTACCACTAGTGCTACTACTACAACAATTACCAGTACCTATAACTACTACTACTACTACTTCTGGTGCTGCTGCTACTGGTACTACTACAACTGTTACTACTACTTGCTACTACGACTACTACCTCAAACTACTGTTACTTCTGCTGCTACTGCTACTCCCACCTGCTATATACTACTTTAACCTACAACTGCTCCTACTACTACTACTGCTGCTACTGCTGCTGCTGCTGCTGCTGCTGCTGCTACTGGTACTATGACTACTGCTGCTACTACTGCAACAACTACTCGCTTCTTCTGCTTATGATAATGCTAATGCTAATACAGCATGATACTACTACCTGCTATTACAACTACTACCTACAACTACTACTACTACTACTACTACTGCTGCTGCTACTCAAACTACACCTGCTGCTACTATTACCTGCAACTTCTACTACTGCTGCCTATGCTAGTGCTACTACTGTTACTAATACTACTGCTGCTACTACTACGATGACTTACAACTTCTTCCAGTGCTGTTACTGGTACTGCTACTACTACTAGTATCACTACTACTGCTACTACTACTACTGCTGCTGTTACTTTTACTGGTACTGCTACTGGTACTACAACTACTGCTGCTACTACCTGCTACCACTACTACTAATACTACCTACAACTACTACTACATCTACCACTACAACTGCCTGCTACTGCTGCTTATGCTAGTGCTACTGGTGATACTAATACAGTACAATACTACTACCTGCTACTACAGCTACTACCTACAACTGCTACTACCACTACTGCTGCTGCTTTTGTTAATACTACTGGTGCTACTACTACTACTACTACTACTACTACTACTACTACTACTACCTACAACTTCTACTACTGCTGTTACTGTTACTGGTACTGACACTACTGCTATTGCTACTACTACTACTACTACTACCTGCTACTCCTACTACTACCTGCAACTGCTCCTACTACTACTGGTCCTACTCATACTACTGCTACTACAATCTGCTACTGCTGCCTATGATAGTGCTACTATTGCTACTACTACTACTGCTACTACTACTACTACTTAAAACTGCTACAACTACCACTACTACTACCAATATGGCTACTGCTACTACTTCCTACTATGACCACTACTAGATTCAAGATTCAAGATTCAAGACCGGCTGCTAGGTCTACTGGTACAACTACTACTTCTACTACTACTACTTCTTCTACTACTACTCATTCAGTTTAAAAACCCCAACAGCTACAGAGAAATTGGAATTTAAAAAATATCAACATTTTTGGGCCTACTACAGGTGAGGTGCACCTGAGGTGGGGAGTTTGGAAGCAGTTTAGAGGCAGGGCTCTAATTGGAGGCTGTGTACTGGGGTTTGTTGGATAATTCGTACCTTGAAATTGGGAGGACTATGACATTTCTGTGTGAACAGGAGGATTTTATAGTGAATCCTGAAGGAGACATAGAGGGAGTGCATGGAGTGTTATTGGGCCATGTTTCTTCCTGCCCCCCTCAGCAGGACCCTTGCAGCACTCTGAGTGAATATACCCATCTTCCCCCTTTTTTTTTTTTTTTTCACAAAGCCATCGCGATTACTTGGGTTTTGGCGAAAGTAAATGGGATTTTTTTTTTTTTTTTTTTTTTTTTTTACAATTGCGGGTAGCCATGTCCCCGGGGGCCAAAACAGAAGCAATGCTTGTTTACCTTCACTCCAGGTCCCTGACTTCAGCACCTCCACAACTGCACCAGGCCCGGTACGTGTTATGGTGCCTCCGGGGCAGGAGGAAGTGTTCTCCTATTGAGTGCTATTAGGGAGTAATGGAATGCTAGGAGTTGGGAGGGAATCGAGGATCCGGTGCTGCTGTTACCACAGCAACAGCCGTAAACCCCTGATTTGGAGATTTAAGCTGTGACCGGTTTAAAAACCTCCAGCCCTTAACTTAAATCTGTGCAAATCTACATATGGTACTCCATGTTGGTAAACAAAAAAAAAAATGCAATTTGGGCCGTCTGTGGGGGCATGTGACCCTTGCGCCGAGCCAATATAGAAACAAATTCTTGTCGGCCTTTGTTTGTGTGGAACTGGAAAAGCATTTTATCACGTTTAGTCGCTCCAAAAGGTTCATAATGGGATGAAATAGTGTCCTCAAACCACCTCCAGAATTTCCCCCATTGAATCAAGCACTTGACAATTGAATAAGTGGACCAGAAGCAAACAAAAGCATATTGGGATGCTTGACTTTAATAAAGATGAATTTACAGGGGAATTCAGTTGATAAATTTTTGCAGATACCATATCTGTGACCGTTTTCAAGCATCAGATTTGCGACATCCTCTGTCGATTGCCAAAGTGTTTGTTTGTTTTTTTGTTGGAAAACAGGGGCAAACCTTACATATCGCTCACATATTGCTTAGATCAGCGTGAGACAACCCCATCGTCCATTGGAGCGACTGGCCCGGGTAATAAGCATTCAGCAGGAGCATCTCGGCCGAGCGGGAGGGAGGATGAAGATGAAAAAGTCCGGCCATTAGCGCCGCCTCCCCTCATTTTCTCCCCCCACCCTCCGAGAGTTCCTGTCTCCTCCAATAGCGCGGCGACTTGACGAGGCCGTCTCTCCCTGCCGTTCCCGGGAGACCCTCGCCTTGTCCAGACAAACCCTGTTAACATTCACCTCAGAGGACTCGCGCCCCCCGCAACATGAACGCGTTCGTAATTCGGCCGGACACGGCTTTGCTTCGATTGAGCGCTTTCGTCCGCAGCGCCCACGCACACATCAAACAGCCGGCGCGGCGCTTCACACATCGCCGGGAAGAACGTTGTGATTATCCCGTGTTGGGTGCCCGGCTGCGATTTGAGACATCGACGGGTTTGTTTGAGAGGGGGTTTTAAGGAACCAGAGCATTCTGGGCACACCATCGCACTGCAGGCGGGATAACTCAATCTGGGGAGGGGGCACGTAAGCTAACTCCATGCTTACCGAAAGTGGTGGCCGGCGCGGATTACAGTAAGACGTTGGAGTAAGAGAGACAGCAGGGGGGAAGGGATGGGGGTCAACAGGTGAATTATGGAGATGGAGAGAGCAGAGGGATAAAGGGGGAGATTAGACACACATGGAGGGAGAGAGGGGGTGGGGGTTGGCGTGGGGCGTGGGGTAAATGAATGGCTGGCAGTGATGTTTGATTTGCTTCCAAACACTCTGCAGTCTCCTCGGAACTACAGAGCAGCTGCAGGGGTGGAAATCCCGCTGCATGGGGCTCCTGGCTCTTGAGCGCTGTGGTAAATCGCAAGCGCTTTCGGGCGAGCTGCCGCGACTTCCCTCCCTCCTCTGTGGTTGTAGCCGTTGTTGTGTGTTGTCGTCCCCGCGCGCACCAGCCAGCCCGCCGGCCCGCCAGCCAACCAACCAGTCAACCAGTCAGCTCGGGGCAGCTGCAGCGGATGACTTACAAGTGGCGACCTGTAACTGCCAAACTTGCGGCAACCTGCGAAAGAATTAACGAATTATGTTTTTCACCGTCGCAGCCCGTGGCTCACTGTTACGAGATTTGATATTCCACGCACTCGGGGCTCCGTCATTTATCCTGTTGGCAACCTCGGCAAACAAACACAGACGGGTGGTCAAAAAAAAGAGAACAAAACGGGGCGGAAAGGGCACAAAGGCGTTTTGGGCGGGAGCTCCACCTCCCAGATAGAGCGTGCACCTACATGTTTATCTCGGGAGGGAACAGGGTTTCCAGGTGTGCAAACACGGGGCTTAAGTTTACCTGCCTGGAGGTGACAGCTGGGCCTGCGCTCAGAGGGCCTGGAAACGCAGGGCGGCCGAATCACCCCCAGGCCTCATTTGGAAGCTTGAAGCGTCGAGGTTATTTACCTCCGCCTCAACTTTGTTTGATTTGCTTGCGGTTTAGGGGAAAAGCACCTTTCAGAACAGTGCATCCAAAGGAATGTAATTTACTGTATATGAAAAGCCTGAAACCTAGACTCCTTAACGTTTTTATTCAGCTGCTAGTTTCACCGATCGCATTGTTCTGAGGGTGTTGCCCCCGGGTCGGGTTTCCTCAGTGGCTCGTCTATTCAGCAGCCCCAGGTAATGGACACAGCGGGCTCGCCTCCTCTTTAATGAGTGTATGGGAGCCCCTGTTAATGCTATCCCAGTCTCGGCAATCAGCATAACAATGCACCAGCTTCCCGCCACAAGCAAGCCTCGCCCTCCTCTTTCCCACCGGCTCGCTCACTCTTTCTCTTTTCATCTGCCATGTCCTCCCTTAATTCTCTGACCGACCTGTTTTGCTGTCACGTCGTTAGAATAGCGAGGGTTTTTAACTCTCTAGCGGTATCTCATCTCTTCTGTCACGGGGGGGACTGTAGCGCAGAGGTGAAAGAGGAATGACGGCTGGGAGAGGAAGAGGAAGGAGAAAAACACATTTAAAGCATTCCGGCTCCCTCGGGAGATCGTGACACGTGAACCAGGTGTCACTTGTCATATGATGAACTTCTCCTGCCGCTGAACTTACATCACTGCCGACCTATTAGTGCCGAACACAATTTGCGACTCAATTGCTCCACTGTTTGGCAACGGGCCCCCACCGCCATTGGCTGAACAGGGGGGTTTGGTGTTGTTCAGTTTAGTGTTTTCAATGAAAGCAAAATATGTGCCGTGATGAAATATGAAAGTCGATTCGGCAACAGGATGGGTTTGCCAAGGTGGTTCCTCCAGCATCATATACAGGTATACTGTAGGTATCCAAATGTTACCTCCATCGACATCGATGCACCTGCTTTTACCCAATAACTCCACCTCTTCCAACTTCCTTACATACTTTATACTATATCATTTTTTTTGTAATTATGGGTTCGGGCGCTTGTGCGAGGGTGAAATGAGCACAGTACTGCACTCACGTCGGACTCCTCGTAGGACCCGCAAACTCGCGGCTCGTTCAGCTGCTACAAGACTGTCATGGCTTCTCGGCTCCGGCGGTTGAGAAACGTCCGGGATTCTCTTCCGTGGTTCAATTAGTTCCTTCACCTCCCTCTTTCTGCACACTGCTCTCTCTCTCTCTCTCTCTCTCTCTCTCTCCAGCCAAACTTGTTGGCCTTGAGTGAATCTGCTGTGATCCCATCACTCACCACCTCGCTTGCAGACGGGTTGCCAGGCAACAATGTCTGGTCAGCCGACAGAGCCGGGGAATCCAACGGAAGGCTGGGATTTTGTCTGTGTGTGTGTGTGTGTGCGTGTGTGTGTGTGTGTGTGTGTGTGTGTGTGTGTGTGTGTGTATGTGTGTGTGTGTGTGTGCGTGTGTGTGTGTTTAGAGATGGAGACATATATTGTTAAGATTAACACCATGATATAAATTCCATGTGCCTAATATAGAACGCTATCCTCTTGTGTATATTTCTCACTTTAGGTGTAGTACAGAATGGGTTCTGGGCAAAAATTGTGCTTTTCCTACCTGTTTCGTCTGCTCTCGCCTTCCTGAATTCCTGATGCCGGGACCCAGGCGTCTATTTAGAGGTGCATAAATCTGAATATATTGGCGCTACACCTCTAGCTATTTTTTGCTGTGCAGGGAGGCAATGTATTAAAGACCCTCGCTAGTCAACAGTAATTGCTTATTAAAAGCAACAGAGTGGAAAAGAGGAGCAGGCATAGAAACGGGAGGGAAGGTTTTTAGCGCGCATGATGTGTTAGTTGGTTACTTGATGTGTTGATGCAGAGTTGAGGGATCAGGTTGTAATACACAACCCCCCCAACCTCCTTCACTTATACAAATCTGATTATGTGATGAGGACTGAGGACCAAAAAAGCGCGGTGGCACAGGAGGATCACAAGGAGTGAAGTTTTGAGGCTGTTGGACTTCTCTTTACATTTATTCAAAGGACAACGGAACACAACATACTCCAAAATATATAAAAAAGGAATAGTTTTTAATTTAGCACTGTTTAATACTCACCCCTAGTGTACTACTGTACGTAGGTCGGTTCCAGTCCTTTCTCCATACTGGACGTGCAACTCCAGACTCCCATCCAGAGTTCAAACCAAGTGATTGGAGACAAATCCCCAATTGGCATTCAGTGCACAAACTCACTCCACAATCCGGGCAAAGCTACTGTAACATTATGCCACAGTGGTCTGACTTGGCAAATTCAAGGAGTTATTAAAATAAAATGTTGCACATGATGGGTATCTGGAGCCGCACCTCCAGACTGAAGAGAATGATGGACTGCTGCAGGATTGGGATAAACTTCAAAGGACCCAAACGTATCCTTTAACCTGTTAAGCCCAACAAGCTCTCGCAAGCTCAGTTTTTAAGCTGAGTCTAAGCTTCCAGAAGAATCCATAGCTGTGCACTCAGCTCTCGCTGAGAAGCGGGTGTAACATACTGTAGCTCCAAAGGCGGCGATCTTATTTGACAGAAGTAAATGGGCATGACTATTTGCAAACGGGTCCCTTGACCTATCACATCAAGATATCTGAATGAAATTGGGCTCATTAGAAATGCAAGAGTCTCACCTTTACAGCCATGTCTGACATATGTCAGCTACATGGGTATGTTAGATCCAGGGTCCTAAACACTGTTTTCTGCCTGCACTGAAAATATGTTATTTTCGGCACACTGTGGTATTATAGAATTTTAGAAATTTAGTATGGCTTCAAAACTGAGGCTCTTAAGTCCAAAGAGCCCAATTGCATTCATGTGTGATGAATGCGTAACCATTGCAATGTGATGACAACATTCTTTCAAACCTTGACCTTACTGTATAAAATGACCTACTGTGACCTCTAGGATAATCACAGCCTCATGGAAATCTAGAACCCGGAATCTAGACACCTGGACAATTCCTAAAATGTACTGTATGAGATGTGTTGGTACATTGAAGATGAGTGGGTTTTTCTGAGCCATTTTCAGAAAATAGTGCTTGGTCATTCGATCGCCAAAATTGCATAAATCTCTAATTTTCAAAAGCTATTGATACTGCATCACAGCATTATGTTTTCTAAAGAGTTTTTCAAGGTCATGAGGTCTTTAGATGATCTTTTTGGGGGGATTTTTGACCCCATTCTCGAGTGGTCAAAAATGGCTAGAATGTGTACCAAAGATGTGTAATTAATGGTATATATATATATATATATATTTGGTGCAGCAACTAATCACACTAATCACACTGAGCATGGGAATGACCATCATTAGGCATGATTATAAAGTTCAAAACCCATTTACACTCAAAATATCAATAATTTTATCAGGCGCGATTAAATGATATGTGTTTATTACCTTTTAATTGATAAAAAAAGATTGACATTCAATGTCAAGCTGCATCTGAAGTGATTCCTTAGGGTCTCAGCTTCCTGGTGGTGCACGGCAACTGCTGACCAATACCCATACATACAAAGAGAGGGGCTCCGAGCTGAACAGGTCAAGTGTGTTTTCTAAAGCAAATGAAGGCTTCAGGCTTGCTGTTTTGAAGCTATTCAAACATTACAAACAGTGCATATCACAAAAGAACAGGGTCAACGCAATAAGGTTGTGGTACATCCCGTGTCTGCCGTTGGAATAGGGCGTGCTGCTACTTATGTAACATCTGAGAACCGGTTAGGAGCTGCATTCTGGTCGTGACCTGCGTCTGTGTTCATGTGCAGTGATGCATGGAGGCTCTCTTACCCGGACACTATTTACACTGGTTCAGGTTACTCCCAGTGGCAAAGAGTAACCATTTCCCGTAAACGACCCAGTTTGCAAAGTGATAATGTAATGTTGACAGAGGTAAATCCAGAGTATGCGCATATATATCAACTATGATGTCGATTACTTTTTTTTATTATCATTGTTCTGTATTATTCTATTGTTGTGCTTTAAAAATGGCCTTGCCAGGAATAGCGGCCTGTCCAATAATCAATAGGACACCGATGAGCATCTGGGATGCGAGGGAGTCAAGGAGAGGGATACTTTGATGGCTCATGCATCCCATGTAACCAGAGCCGCACTGTGCACCACTGAACTCCACGTGACATTGATTATCAATACGATTAGGCTGAAAGCTCTTAGGAAAGGTTTGAATTATGGGGATGGGGCTCTTGAATTTCGATATTGTTAAAAAACGATACTGTTTATTAATGCATCGGTCAGGACCATTAACTGGAGGTAGATCAGAATAGACGTAAGGGGGCTGGTGTGATGAGAATGTGATTTTTTTGAAGTGTTGGACAAGAAACAGACCAACCAATATTAAACTGAATATTTCTGCCAGTGGAAAAGAACAAATCAGGCGCTGGTGTGTTATCTTGTCTCATGGTTGACCTTGCAGCCCAGTGATGAACATCTGAGCGGAAGATTAGCCACCGATTACAGTGGTTGGATCTTGTTACCGGCTGGGTCGAAAACAGATGGGGCTGCGGCTGACCCCCTGCCATCTGCAAATCTCATCGACTTGGTACTAAGGGGTTAGGGGTATGAGTCATGTTTGAAGCACGTCAAGCACGGCAACCAAGTGTGATTATGAATTCTAATCCAAATTTGATAAGGGCCATACTGTTTTTTATTGTTTCTGTTGTTGATTTACCGTCATTATTCTTATGTAGGGCTGGGTATTTGTTCGCAATACCTTTAAGGTATAGACCAAAACAACCCAATACCAAGTAGAACCGAAAATTCTCCAGTCGAACAAAGAATCAGATTTCCAGAAGAAAGATTCGAGCTTATCTAGGTCTAAGTGAAGGTTTAAATCAAACCTGGCCAGAGATAATGGATAAATGGATTATCTGAACTAAAACCAGCACCAAGACCAGACAGGCGGAGCTGACAAGTCCTTAATTACCTTAGTTTAGGAGTTCCTACTCTAGAACAAATTAATGTCAAATTAAGCAACGTCTCAGGAACATATTTTTAAATTCTGGATTCATTTAAGTAGGATTAGCATGGTCTTAAATCAAACCTTTTCTGCAAAACCTCCCCAAAATGTATGTGGTGGTCATCACAGGATGTGAAAACTAAAGAGAAAGACATAAGAAATCAATGATCTGTGCTATGAAATTAGATCAGGCTACAAATATAGGCTTTGAAAATATATTTTTCGGCTACCTTTCTTACAAATACACAAATAAAAGTGATTATACTGTACAATGAGGTATGTCAAAGCTAAAAATACTGTACAGAAGGCTATGGCGTGCGACTTCACACAAAATTGTACCCGGCAAACAATACATAGGGCAAGATAGCAATTTACAGCCAAGACACAGGGGGCACAAGGCTTGACACACTTACCACCTAGAGATATATGACACACATTACACCAGACAAGATGTGAACTTGCATTGAAAACAAGGCAATTTGACACTGTTCCCAAAATAGATGTACATCTTCAGATGCAATCCAGAGAAAGGGCAATGTTAAGCAATACTTTCACAATAATACACTAACCGATTTTGAAAGCGTGTCCATTGTCATCATTTTTCAAATGAGTGGGTTTAGCAGATTGCAACGGCTCGGTGGGTAAATTTAGACAGACAGGGCATAGATGTTCCATTCATTTCCAATTGAATGCGTTATGGCGACAGTTTGGAATGTGCCAGCGAGTGAAAGAGATCAATATGAGCCAGACAACCCCTCCCCACCCCCTCTCTCTCTTTCTCTACGATATTCTGATTAAAGCCACCTCGTGCACCGCATATCCATCACCGTGATGACTTCAGCAAGGAAGACGCCACTCAACCAGAACCATCCAGATCCAGATCTGCCCCATCCCCCCAATGCTCCCGATCTCCCAACATCAGCGCGGAGTATTTGAAAATCAATAGTAATGGAATCAGATTCTCCTTGAAAACGGCGGCGGAAATGAAGGGAGGAGCCCACAGCGCGGTGGTCTGTGATCGTGAGACGCGGCGCTTCGATTGCAGCGATGAGAAGTTTGGTTCATTTTGGAGATCGGGCTCCTTTACAACTGTAAGGACAACAGATTTGTTCCATTTTCGGACTCTTTGATGGGTTGGTTTGATTTGTTGGTTCGATTCGGTTGGTGTAACGAGGGTCAGGAGCAGAGCGTAAATCAGTCACATTCAATCTGAATTATGCCAAATACCTTAACCTTTATTTTTCACATGAAACAAAACCTCGGTGATTAACGTCTGTCCACGACTAGAATATCCACTCGCCCTGCATCACTGTTAGATTGGAACAACCTGAGCAGTGAAGGGAAAGCCGTTCCAGGAAGGCAGCGAGCGATGGAGTGCTCAGCTTTGAAAAACACTGTGGTTTATCCTTGTTCCCCCCCTCTGCTTTCTGCAATCAGGTTTTTTTTTTAAGAGGACCCACATCAAGGTCCCGCGCTCCATAAAGCCGCAAAAGGAAATATCCCAGACCGGGTTGTGTACCATCGTCCACTCATCACTTTTACCTCCTGTTTTTGAAGTCCTTTGAGCTTTATTGGCTGCAGCTGGGGATTCTGAGCATTTACAAGATGTAAGGCCGCTAATGACAAAGTCAACAGCGTCGGGAGAAACCACATCAAAATCAATTTGGAAAAATGACACCAAAGAGCCCCGAAAAAGGCTATTTAATACTGTTGTGCACTCGACTGTATGTAAAGCAGTGCGGCGCTCTCGCGGAAGTTTCTTTCCCCTATTTGACGGCCGTCGTTCTATTTCAGCGAAACGTTTCTCGAGTGTGTTTTCCAGTGACGTGAGAAAGACGGCGCTGTGTAGCTAATATCTGTCCGGCTTGTAGGTCTGCTCATCCATCACTCAGCCCTGGGGCAGCGTGGCCTCCCACACTGGCAACGACATCAATGACAGTGGTGCCAGTGTTCCTCGTGTCATCCGGGCCTCGCCAGTTTGCCTGTTACCCAACGAGACATGTGACTACAATCAACAAACAAATATTTGGCAGTTTCAGAACACTTCCATGTTTTGTTTGCATTGGCATCATTTATTTCCAGCACACCCTCTGAGAGATAAGTCTCAGAGATTAGTCAACCAGAGGCCAATGGACAAAAGCCAGAACACGACAAAACCTAAGGTCGTCCTAAGTCAGGCCCTGCCCCACCGTTTTCGGTGAGCACCAGCAGAAACAAGTGCTGTTGCTGGAGTTGCTGTTTCACCGCAGCTGATTTTTATTTTTATTTTTTATGTCATTTAGCTCCACCAATCACAATTAACCGTGTCAGCAGCACGGCTGGTGCTGGCCGGTTGCCATGCGGAAGATGTCCGCAGCGGATGACCATGAATTATAATGGCATCGCACTCGCCACTCCTTTCATCTCGTCGGAACACTTTGGCTGCACATTGGCTACAGCAGAACGCTCCAATAAGGGGAAAACTTTCTTAGAAAAGAAAACATCTCAGCGCTCTGTTGATTAAATGGTTGTGTCAGACCGGTTAATACTGATGATTGATAGTCAAAGCCCCTTGTAATGAGACGTAGGAGGGAAAATATCCCCCCAGAGCCGTTATCCCAAATAAATCTAAGCCCTGATCTGTATCGAGACGAGTCGCGAGGTAATCGTACAATAACTTGTCAAATATGTTGGACATGCCACTGTCTCACATTTCGATTTTAGCGGCTGCTCTGACACCAAAGACAAAGCTTTTGTTTAATTCCCAGGGGTTCTGAGGTGCTCAGCAGCACAATGCTTCTAACCCAGAGGAACACTGGGAAACGAGGGCCTGGAACAACGGCTGGTACCGAACACCAGGCAATGCACCGACCATATTGTTTTTAAACAGGGTTCCAATCTCCACACAGCAGCGCAGGAATGATCTGCAGGTAGGCTGAGCTTAAAGTTGACCTACACACTTCCAGATGTGAACTATAAAACTCATACGGATGTATGTTGGACGTCAGCAGCCTGGGCGTTATTGGACCGGCAAGCAAACCCCTGGGCCATCAAGAGAAAGAAATCCCTCCTTTTTTAAACTGGTTTGGGCTTTTGTTGTTTTGATGAGCGCGGCCTGAGCGGCCGTGCTTTCAAAAGGTTCATTTCTCAGGAGTGTCCTGCACTGCATGGAGAGGGAGAAAAAAGAAAATGTTTTCACAGCCTACGCTCCGCAAAAAAATGAAAAGATTCCAATCTCGAAAGACCTTGTCCGTCTACAAATTCTACATCCAGTCGGATAATCCCCCCCTCCCCCATCAAAATCGGACGTTAGGAATACTTTGAAGATATGGTCGTTTACGGGGTTAGGATGAGGGTAAATGTGGCAGGCTACGTCAGGCTAAGCTGCGCTGACATGGAGACAATCTGCTCAGTGGCTGACCCACCACGGCTAGGGAGAATAAAGGGTGGTGGGCACTGATACGTGCCAGTGGTCAGTTTATTCAAGCCGAGCGCTTAGATCTCCAGTTTGCCAGTCGGATAACTCAAACCAGTTGACCGCAGATTGCGATCAGTCAAACGGTTCTTTTATGGTTCAATGAATCATATCAAAATCAAAGCGACAAAAGCATAAGCACGGTGCCTCAACTTGATTGCTATCACATGAGCCAACTCACTTCCGCCTCGTGTTATAAGAAAAGTCTTTGGTTGATGACCTCACTTTCTAAGAATCCACACATAATAAACACAAATTATTAGATTAAACAAATTGTCATTGCACAGAGTACAAGTACTGAGGCAACAAAATGCATTTCTCTGCATTTTAGCCATCCTAGCATCTGACGTACCTGGGAGCAGTGGGCTGTCATTTAGCGGCGCCCGGGGAGCAGTTAGGTGTCTTGCTCAAGGACACATCAGCACGCCAGGGAACGAACCGGCAATCTTCCAATTACTAGGCGACCCGCTCTACCTCCTAAGCCACTGCCCTGATTATCTATCAGAAACTGAGCACAGTTGGTGGCCGTAATATATTAATGAGATACTGGTCCCATACTGGACAAGGGCCGAAAATGTATTTCAAATAAGCGGTTCACCCCGTTGTGGCATGGTTCAAACACAAACCTCAGCTTGAATCCCATGAACCGTTACGGTGTATACGTATATACTGTGTATATATGTTGGGGTATTTGCACATGTCAGACTGTGGCCATTGAATTTTGGCTGTGATTTATCATGCTTATTTGTCTCAAGGTAATTGTTCCAGTTCACCTAACAACAGGCTCGAGGGTGGGACACATAAAGGTTACCTTGGGCTGTGTCTTCTCCAATATCCTTCTTGAATCACTTCATTAACGACTGTATCCCGGAGCGCCAATTGGCCAATTTGAGGTAAAACCCAAGGCATATATATGAAACAAGGCCATATACAGAGAGTAAATGAACAGAATGAAGCTCCTATGGAAGTCTTGAAAACACAGAGCAGTCCCTTCCCGCAAAGGTCAAGATGTTGGTTAATATTATGTCTTTTACCATCGAACGTTGATGACATTCACCTCCATTTTGATGACGCCTGCTTGGATGTGCGTCATCTCTAACGCACGAGAATCTGACGGGACCTCTGCGGGGGTAACCTTGTGGTCCTCGCATCAACATTCAGCCCGCTTTGTACCTTCAAGTACCTGCAGGCGATTTTATCGGGCCATCAACCAAAGAAATACACACCGGGGACCCGCTCTCACCCAGGAGGCTATCAAGGAGCCCTTTCCTTCCATATTGCTACCGCACAGATCCATACCTTCACTAATGGGATGGCAGAGGCCGGAGATGAGGGAGCAACCACAGCAGAGCGGTGGATGAAGCAATTTTCCATCTGTTTTCGCGGGTCACCATGCGGTCGGGGGCACATATGCACTTCTTCTGTTGCGTTCGGCATGTTTTGGTAACACAGTTTCTTCTCTCCTTCTCGAGCCTTCCCTGTGCGTTCAAAGAGAGGCGGGATCACACCAAACACATGATGATGATGACGACATAAGATTATCACCAGAAACATTTGAGATACCAGATCTATCAGGGTGGGACCTCCTGCGATGAATAGCAGTTATATTTAACAGCCACATCCATAGCCGATTGCTTTGGGGCTATGTTGAGGCAGGCAAAATTATTGAATTTCCCAGTGATCTTGGATTTTAGTGAGGTTGTTTTATGGGGGACTCAAAATATGCAAAATAATGAATGTAATTTACAGCTCAATAAAAACAACCAACACATGTAACTCACATTTATCATTAATGACATTAGCAGTTGCAAGAGTAATTACGTGGACAAATGGTATCATGTCAAGTAGGTGTGTGTGTATCAAGTGGTTTATTCCACAGCTCTGTGGAATGCTTCTTTCTGATTGGTCAACAGCGGCAATCCGTTATTTCCTAATAATAACCGTTAACCGTCGTCGTGGCCAAACACTTTTCCGCCCGGATCTCCGTCCCTCGTATCAGAGCAGAGACATCCTGTGATGTTATATAGAAACCACAATGGAAGACTTGAAGAGAAGAATGCATATATGTCCAATCGAACATTTTAAAAGTAATTAGGTAAATGGCTTACTCATATGTACGTTTTGTTTTTTTGGCAGAGAATAGTTTGCTACGTTGCAGTTTTAGCTAGGTAGTTGTGGAATACTTTTCCTGTGAAAGCTGTTGGTCTCCCCCTCATCACTAGTTACAAAAACAATTTCAATCCCCTTCAGAGTCATACAAGACATCCCGAACAGCCGGTTGGGGGTTATTTTGCGATAATAACCGTCTGGCTACACGTTATGCCTTACCTATACAACACCTTTTCAGACAAATCTACGGTGCATTGTGCACTGCAAAATGCACGTAAAAACTGTTTAGCGGCAGAGCAGAATTCAGAGCGACAGTTCCTTGTCACCTGAGATAAAACGTGCGGCTACATCTGCCACTTATTCACTATTTATGACAGGTGACCTTTTCTGTGCTGTCGCTGTTTGAAGTGCATTTCTGGAGAGGATTCACTCCGGTGTGTCAAAGACAAACGGAAAAGAAAATCAGGTCATACTGTCCTTTCGTGTTGAATAATAAATCTTAAAACGGTCACGATAAATCTTCCCAGGCAAGGGAGGTGAACGCAAAGACATCTGTGCAGATAACGGCGCAGAATGGGTCTTCTGTAATGGATTTGGGGAAAGCCAATCTTACCGTGGAGATCCAGGCGGCAAATCCTTCGTCCCTTTACGGGCAACAATGATGGTGGACTGTAAATTGCAACTAGTCGCACCAGAGAGGAAATTGTTGTCAAATATCTAATATTCAATAGGTTTGAGGTACACAATATCTTTATAATATCAAAATTACAACCAAGTCATTAAGCGAATTGGTCGATAAGCGAGGACCCGTGTTATTTCATGGTAAGGGGGCGTGGCCACTGTGATTGTTAGTGTAGTGAATGCTGACAGACTGTGGGAACGAGAGTGAGACTGAGAATGGTGAAGAGATGAGATGTATACAGCATATATAGTGTATATAGTATATATAGTATATACAGTTTATCTAGTGCATATACTGTATAAAGGGTGATGCGTGATGAGATGCTTGACGCTGAGACGCTGCTGTATTGTACACAGCGCACAAAACAGACTGGTCAGAGAGCTGGTCGTAACAGTCGTTTAACAGGTCGGTCGTTAAGTGAGGAGTACCTGTATTGTATGTTGTTCTGGACAAAAGCGTTTGCAAAATGAAGCTCAACTACAATTCAACTACCGGGTTGAACCTCTTCTACGCTCTAAGAATTTTTTTCATCAGATTGGTCGAATTGTATTGTTTTTTTTTGGTAAGTTGAGGTGCCTGGGATATATATATATATATATATATATATATATATATAACATTTTTCATCCATATACACAGTTTACTCTCCACAACCACGTATTCTATTCCTGCTGAGGAACCAACAATGGAAACATCATACAGAGAAGCACATGCAAACACATTGAATGACTGTTTCTTACGAAGCTGCTAAAAAAAGACCCAAAAAAACTATTATGAGATTTTTCGGACAAAATAATCTCACAGATTACCGCTTTAAATCTGCTCAAGCCTTTGATAAAACAATAAAACAGATTTGTTTTGGTGCGGCGCAGCGCAGCCCGCCTTGAAATGTGCTGCATGTGGTGCATTTTGGAAAAACACAGCTCACTCATTACAAAGCCCCTCGTGCTTCTGGAGCTTTCGCAACCAGAATTGAATTCCTCCACAACAGCGTGTCCCCCACACCTGGCCTCCTTTGAACCTGCAGGCCAGGCAGCTTTTTGATCTCTGGGGCAGAGACTCTCTGGCCCAGGAGCCCCCCTCCCCCATGGTCGCCACGGGTCAGGGTTTAATGAGACCTTTGTTGGGGAGCTCGGAGCACCCGCACAGACTCCAAGTGCTACCAATTACCTCATACCTATCGAGAAGTCATGCATTATCAGACACGCTGCTTTGTTTTTGTTTTTATTCAAGGTTGGAATGGACAGCACCGTGGCAGAACAAAAACATCCAATGTCACTGAAATGACAACGGAAAAACCTTGGAAAACAGCTTCCCCAGCGTTCACTTTTCTGAGCTATGACTCGTCATTTATAGGAAAGGGGTTCCAGCCTTTCACCAGAATTGAGGCATGACACTCCACGATGGAATGTAAGTCACAATCTCCCTCTCCACATCAGTTCAGCCCAGTCCATTGGTTGTTCTAAGATTCAAGATTCAAGAGGTTATTTGTCCCATACATATAAATACGGTCATATATATATGCAGTGAAATGTCATGAAACCCGCTGATTACACACAATACGCTCTAAAAATACTGAAAATAATAAAATGTGCGTAATCGACACGAGGTGCTCACGCAGGCGCCACAATCCCAATTCTGAGTTCTATAATTCTATAATAGTAATAATTGTCTGCGTTGTATTAAGTATCCTTAAATCCTCCTAAATGAAACTTACCTCAACTTACCTCCAGTACTTATCTCCCAGAGTAGAAGTCCTGCCATGTCACACTAAGCAGCTCCCGAAACCCCATTTATCAGTTGACCTTGTTTTTTGTTGTTTTTGTCCTCCTTGATTTGTCGTCATTTGTCTTTGTTTTATATATTCACATGTATTATATTATTAAATTGTATTTAAATATTTTATTTTTATTTTTAATCAATTATATTAAATTGTATTTATTTAATTTTATTACATTTAATTTATAATATTTTATTTAATTTTTTATGCCCATTCTGTCAGGTTTTAATTCTTTCATCAATTGTGCTTCTGTTATTCTACCTACAGACTACCAGCAAAATACTTTGTAAGTGTATGTTTCAAAAAGTTACAGTATGTTTCATGGTTGGTGCTTTTGAATCGCTCGTCGCTTTCCTGGTGATACCCTGCGAACGACAAGAGGGCTGCACCTTTTCCACTGGCTTCTCAGCTTTGATCTTTTGTAAATCTGCTTGTCTCCACGTGGCTTTGTGCTGAAGCCAAAGGGGGGGATTCAAATCCTCTGCGGGTTCCATGCACGCACAGCGCTCCCCGCTCTCCATTCATGTCACTTACATGCGTGGTGTGTTGACGGAATGGGGTTCCAGGTAACACTGATAGTGACAGCATGGAGTACTCAGTGAGTACTCCTAATAATAAAGTCATAAAGAAGCCCCAAAAAAACAAAAATTGGCAATAATGCGATAAACCTAAAATGTAACAATATCCAAGTAATCCAAAATAATTTCAAAATAGATCAAATAAAATATCTTGGCATATCTATCCATTCCTATATGTGTATATATATATATATATATATATATATATATATATATATATATATATATATATATATATATATATATATATATATATATATATATATATATATATATATATATATATATATACATACAATATACTCAGTATATGCATATATATATCTATATATATATATATAGGAATGGATGGATATGCCAAGATATTTTATTTGATCTATTTTGAAATTATTTTAAAATTATTAAAGTTTGTTTAGAGTTTTCAGCCCTCTGTGTGTACACAAGCCCAATGGGGTTAGGTAAAAGAAAGACAGGTTAACGGCTTAAACGTCTTAATAATTCACTTTCAAACAAAGATCATTCCATAAGATAAAGAAACTAATTTGAATTACTTCATAAGTCGTGATAGCAAGATCAATTTAGACTTTGGGTCTCAAAGTAAAATTCGATAAATCACCTCATCCCTCACGACTTCCTTATGTCCCCATCCGACCATTGGACGTAGACGTAGGGTGCATATGTCTAGATCCAGTAGATGCATCTTTCTGCCCATTGTCCTTGTACCATTTCTAATCCTACGGGAATATAACTGTCGTGAATGTATTTATTGTTGTTTTTCCTCCTGCTCTTCCCATCCTGCTTGTGGAAAGGCTCCTTTTCTTTATCTGATGTGCAGCGAGTGCAATAGGAGTGCGGGGGCTTCCCTTTCTTGCTCTCTCTCTCTCTCTCTCTCTCTCTCGCTCTCTCTCCTCCTTCCTTTGCCTCCCTTTCCTATCTCGCTCGCTCCCACTCAGAGTGATCAAAGGCCCGTCCCGTTCACAGCTCCGGGAAGCTGGTAGCTCCTCTGCCAAGTCACATTGTGAGTCTTTTGAGGCGATGAAATGAAAAGGAGCGGGTGTACGTATATGGCCTACATCCAAGGCACGGCAAAATAATGCGTCAAATTGGCTTTCCTCTGTTTTTGAAGGGGTGGGGGTGGGTATTTCCACCAAAAAATGGCAGGTGGGCGTTAAAAAGGCTTTGAGCCTCGCGGTAAGGAAATTAAAAGTGAAACGCAAAGCCGGTGTCTAGCTCCCCAAAGCATTTGAGGGTCTGCTGGGGTCACCAGTACAGTAGGTCATCAAAGTTGGGATCGTATTGGGATTGATCTCCCGGGGTTTTGAATTAGAAATGGAATGTGTAGAATTTTGGGGTTGGTGATCTCAATTCGCATGGCGCATTTTTTATCGGGCGTTGCTGGCCTGTCGCCGATGAGCCGGCCAATGGATGAGCCGCCTGTTGTTGAGTCACCGAGGCGGTACATCCAGTCATCCAGTCCCCTCTCGTCTCCGCCGCTTGTTGCCAGGGTTGTTTGTGCCCTGCGGGTGGGGGCGGAACTGGAGCAGAAAAGGGAATGGAGAACATGGGGGGGGGGGGGGTGGCTCTGAGTTCTTGCCACCTGAGCATTGGCATCGCTGCCGCGCAGATTCCTTGTTGTTTTCGGTTTGGTTTTTCCCGGGGAGGAAACGATTGACTAGTTGTCCAAAGACACGAAAAGTTCAACTCGGGCGTTTTGTGGGGTGGGCTCCAGTTTGACTCCGTAGACGGTGGAAGGTTACATTTCACCTATGAAACCAACATCTGTGCTCCATCCCATCAGCCCCCCCCCCCCCCGCCACCCCAAATTATTATTTATTTTTTCCCCCTCTCTTTCTCTCCCCAGGTGTCTCTGGGCGACGTTTTTGCACCGTCTGACAACTCGCCGCGAAGGAGCCGCGGCAACCGTCCACTTTGACACTCTTTTTGACCTACATTCCGTTACGCGAGCGCACAGGAAAGCAGAGCGTGTGACGCCGACTTCAGGTTAAATAGTACCGTACGGCATAAATGAGTTCTTACTGAGGCGATGGTGATTATACGATGCAAATCGCATCCCACGGGGGCTATTAAAACCAATTTGTATAAACTGTCTCGAGATAGGGAGAGACCGGATTTAATGAGGGACCCCATGTCGTCAGAGTAGATCTTTAACAAACATACAGTAGATTTTTAAAACGGCTCTGTTTACATATGTCAAAGCTGCAGTTTTTAGGAATATACAAATATTATATACCCCCAAAATGCTAAATCTATTGGGATAGTAAGCGTTGTGCACTGTGTGTAGATGTCTGAGGTCCCTGCTGTGCTGTGGCGATGGTGTTACTACCCAATACTACACAATACTCCTACCGAAGACCAGTGTTGGTCTTCGGTAGGAGTATTGTACATATAAGTATGAATAAAATAATAAAGTTAATAAAATCTGTGATCTGGATGGATTCCGCCGTTCCAAACAGGTAAGTGATTATTTGTTTTCCAGTATATTCAGTTTACCCGGTCCATAGGACGGGCTCGTACAACTCCTCTTTCCTTCGGAAACACCCGGCAAATTAAGAGCAGGAACCCGCTGTTGCAAATCATTTCCTACAGGACCCACGATTGCTCCGGGCACTCAGGAAGTCAAAGAAGGAAGTTGAAGTGTATGCCCAAATATATATCTTTTTTTTTTTTTACAAGGCTCAGCAAAGGGGCTAGCATGTACGGAGGAGTTTTTTAAAATCCCCGGGCCCAGCGGGGCGTTCTTTTAATTGGTTGTACCACCCGCTGGTTTTGATGGGCCCGCTACCGTTCACGCTTCAAAAGCATTAGCCCCGCTCTGGAATGTGTGGAAGTGCGCGAGGCAATTGAGGCCCGTATTTTCATCGCGAAAACACGCAGAAAAAGAAAGCAAAACAAAATGAAGGATCGTTCTTGAGAAATCCCCAAAGCGCCGACTCCAACTCACGGCTGGACGTTTGTCTTTGAGGCATTGAAGACTGTTATGTCCCTGTCATGCCAGCGTTCACACATATAGCATTTTGTTGATCCTGAAATCAGTCGGACTCGTCCTTTCCGTGCGTCCTCCCAACCAAAGCTGGCCCCTCGAACTTTTCATGGCTGTAATCAATCGCTTTGAGGAGCCGGCGTGGGGTCAACCGGGTGAACTCTACCTGCCGACAACCTGTTTGAGCAAGTTAGGGTTTGGAGACGACATTAGCAGATAGCCCCAATAAACATTTATAAGCTACTCCTTGACACAACTGTACCACCGCTGCCAAGTGCAACCAGATGGTCAACCCTCCCCAAACCTCAAACACACACACACACACACACACACACACACACACACACACACACACACACACACACACACACACACACACACACACACACACACACACACACACACACACGGCTAGTTCCAAGGCGTTTGAAGTCCACCATAACCTACTTTAGATACTTGCGGTCTTTGACACCTTGGCCCATTGACTCATCGATCAGCTAGTAGACAGCGTGCTCCCTCACACCCTCTACATAATCTGACGTGCTGCAGCACAACAACCAGCTCCTGGCGGCCTGATCGATGTGTTTCTGGTCGCCTGGCTGGCTTCAGGGTTAAAAACACGCAACTCCACGGCAGCCTCACAGCAAGATCCGACTAGGTGCGGCGGAGCTTCTCAGTACATGGATTCGGTGTAGAGCCCGAGCTGTGCGATGACTTAACATCCTGTTACTCAGCAGACTTCACCGCCATTCGCGCCGTGATTAGAGGAGGGGAGCTGGGAAGGTGGGCGGAAGAAGATGCTTTGGCGCAATTTGATATCAACAAAGTTAAAGACCATCAAGATGAGGGTTCGTATTCCTCGACTGACGTGGGACAATCGAATTCCAGTTTATTATCAGCTACTGTTTTGATCTTGGTTTCTGCCTTCTCTCGCCTCTTCCTCAGGCCATTTTCTAGCTTTACGTTGTTTGAGGGGAGGTGATCAGTTCTAGTATCACTTCCTGTGGAGGGACTTCTGAGGATGGAGCTGGCTGACCGGGGATGGTGACGTGTGGTTGAGGTTAAACAGGGGGGCTGTATCTTAGACACAAACAAAGTTTCAGGTGCTTCATTTGGCTGTAATGGCATAAAGTGCAGCCATTTTCTTGCCTAAGTGGATGGAAACCATCAATGCCTTTAGTTCTCCAATACAAATCCATAACTCTGAATATTTTACAGTTACATAGCAGCTGTTGCCCGCAGTCCGTCCTCAGAACGAATCATTGATGACAAAGGAATCAACAAGCACAATGGTGCGTGCCGTTTGAACCCAAAATGGACTCCCTGTCTCTGCTGAGGACGCCAAGGTCATGGACAGCTGTGCCCTTCCACTCTGAGGGGATGCCAGCACTCATCTGGGGGGTGAGGTGATGGAGAGTGTGTGTGTGTGTGTGTGTGTGAGTGTGTGTGCGTTCGCGTGGGTGTGTGTGTGTGTGTGTGTCAGTGCCCTTCCTCTGGAGACTCCTCTTGGCATGAATAAAACACACTCTGATCCTAAGCCAAGCTGTCAGAGTGGCACAGCGTCTCCCACTCCCCCGACCCTCCCTCCGCTGGGCTCTGCTTGCCTGTCTCTCTCTCTCCCCACAAATGAATTATGAGTGCTAAGTTTACAATGTTCCACGGGTCACAACATGCTTGGCCTTGTAGCGCCTTACTGGAAAAGGGGAGTGATGAAGAGGGGCCGGGGGATGGTGACTAAGGATATGCTGCTGCAATAGGTGCGTGGGGGGATAGTGAACTTTTTGCGGTGTATTTATGGGCTGGATATCATGTTAGTCAGACATACAGCATAGCTGTGTGTATTTGATGTGTTTGAGTAACCTCAAGTCTTTGCAGTCATCTACAATTCGGGAATTTCCCAGAATGGTTTTCAAGCCAATTGTATAATCTGACAGATTATGCTTTTTATGGACACAATGTTTTAATCGACTGATGACATTTCCCCCTCAGTTCAAGCCCCACGACTGACACCACTGAACAGCTCCTAACCAAGTTTCACGCGGCTTTCTGCCCGGCTTTATCACTCTCACTCTCATATCTCTGACACCTCCGACATAAAATTCCATGTTTGGAGAAGATCTACCGGGAAGGTTTTTCTTTTTTCCCCCCACGCTCTCATTTGACATTTTAATCTGGACTTCCATAATCAGCTATGGAAGTTGAAGAGTTGGGGGCTGCTTCCACCCACCTCCTCCTCCTCCTCCTGACCGCATATTTTTCCCGCTACCTCGGAGGCCTATTTTACGACTGAGTTCAGGCCCAGATACAGATATCGCTGTCGGGTCAAGCCACTAAGCGAGCGAGATAGGTGGACGAGTGGAGCGACTGCAGGGCAGGAGGAATTTCGCCCGACAGCAAGCAGTGTCATGCGTAGGTGCCGCCGTGGTGGCTGATAAAGAGCGGCCGTGTTGGTTTTGGGGAGGCCGAGGGTGGCACGTGATTATGGTGTTGACACACCTGCACGCGTTGGGCCTCCGTCTGTTTGGTCTTTACATTTCACCATCACGTAGTTGAGAGGACTGCGGTTCAAACATCATGTGCGGGCACTAAATTATATCCAATGGGGCAAAGGTTTCACCCCCAATTCACAGCAAGGGCTTCACATCAGCGCCACGTCAGGGGTGACGATTCGTTTCTATCATTGAAACTACAAATTGTGGAATGTATCAACCTTTAGTGGGTTGAAGTGAATCTCTGCTTTCATTTTCAACCCTTTGCTTTTCATTTAATTTGCATTTGGAGTCTGTTTATGAATGCGGTTGGATTCGTTCGTGAGTTAAGCCTTCATTGTTTCTATTTCACATGGCATCTGCTTTGAATACAACACCTTTTATCGCTCGAATGACTAATATATACACATTGCGGCTATTAACAGGGGGAATGCGGTCTGACTTGAAACACTTGAACGATTGCCCCATTGGACTGCATGTAAGCACAGTGAGAAGCTGCAGCAGAGTAGTACACTTCTCAATCGTAAAACGGTCAGCTGAGCTTGTACTATGAACAGTTAAAATAAATAAACGACGGCAACCGACATTTCGATGAGGCCCGTGTCGGAAAACATCCAGCCTGTCCTCTCGGTAAATTGAAGTCACTGTTGTCAAAGGTGGTTGGTGTTTCCCTCTCGAACAGATGATGGTCCGACTTCTCTGCGCTGCGTGTTTGTACGCCCCTCAAAAGCAATAATAACCCAAACACCAGTAACGATCCATCGCACATGGATGGAAGAGCTGCTGCGCTGCTCCATCCCCTGTGTGTTATGCCCATTAAACAGAGCCGGAAGGCAAAAAGAGCCTCTTCTAATTACAGTGGCAGCAGGAGTCGCACAGGCAGACACAGGAATGTGTACTAGCAGCTCCAGACATGTTGTGTTGAACACAGCCACACGGGGCCACGTGGGTGTTTGTGTGCAGGGTGGTGGGGTTGTTTTTTTGCTTGTAATTTAACCCCTTAAAGTACATCCAAACTGAAATATATTTCAAAAACTTAGCTGACTAACAGAAGTCTGATGAGTTCAACCCGACTGACAGTGATTTGGAGGCTTTAAAGGGCACCTTTCAATTTAGCCTCTTTGAAAGTCTGCTCGTAGACTACTTTTCCTGTGATATTTTTTAAACAAGACATTCCAAAACTTAACTTTGACATGTCAACGTTTTCTTTTGCTTCCTTTTTTTTTTAACTGGCTGTCAAGTATGCCAGTCTCTCAAAACACGAGGTCAGCTCGCAAAGCTTTGGCAGCTGCTCTTTGCCAGCTTGTTCAGACTTGGAAATGGAGCAGAGGTGTGAATAGAACACACACACACACACACACACACACACACACACACACACACACACACACACACACACACACACACACACACACACACACACACACACACACACACACACACACAGGTTGGGGAGATAACCAGCTGTGGATATAAACAAGCTGGTTTTGTTCTGGGATGAAACAGCGACCTCTACTGGCTGAGAGGGGACCCATTCGGAGCAGAGTGCTGGGATCCAAAGGGCCCGTTTGGCTTGAAGTAGATTTCTTTTAAGCTTATACCGCCACCTTCTGGTTTGTAAAGAACGTTACAGTAACAGTTTATGGAGGTACGGGTTGAAGAATAATATACACTATGAATGACATATTATGTCATTCATAATGGGAGGGATGGGAGGGATGGCTAGCCCATCTGGTCCGATCCCAAAATTGCTGAAAAAGTTCACGCAGGCTATGAAAGAAAGGTGTCAGGACACACAGTGCATTGCAGCTTGCTGGGTACTGTAAGGGGCTACAGTATGTAGTCGCAGACCAGTCAGTGCCCATTGTGTGATGGAAAGGGGTGGCCACCACACAAAAGGGGTGGCCACCACACAATGGGCACGTGAGCGTCAACACTGGACCATGGAGTAATGGAAGAAGGTGGCCTGGTGTCATGAATCACGTTTTCTTTTAAATCATCTGGATGGCCGGGTGTGTGTGTGTGTGTCGTGGGGAAGAGATGGCACCAGGATGCACTATGGGTAGAAGGCAAGGCAGCAGAGGCAGTGTGATGCTCTGGGCAATGTTCTGCTGGGAAACCATGGGTCCTGGCATTCATGTGGATTTTACTTTGACTCGTACCACCTATCTAAACATTGTCGCAGACCAAGTACACCCCTTCATGGCAACGGACTTTCCTGATGGCAGTGGCCTCTTTCAGCAGGATAATGCACCCTGCCACACAGCAAAAATTGTTCAGGGGTGGTTTGGTGAACATGACAAAGAGTTCAAGGTGGCAAGGAGGTGACTTGGCCTCCAAATTCCCCAGATCTCAATCTGATCGAGCATCCGTGAGATGTGCTGGAACAACAAGCCTGATCCATGGGGGCCCCACCTCGCAACTTACAGGACTTAAAGGATCTGCCGCTAACGTCTTGGTGCCAGATACCACAGGACACCTTCAGAGGTCTTGTGGAGTCCATTTCTCGATGGGTCAGAACTGTTTTGGCGGCAGGAGGGGAAGCTACACAATATTCAGCAAGTGGTTTTAATGTTGTGGCTGATCGGCGCATGTTCACTGTCATATAAAAGTCTAAAAAGATTTTGATTTGTATACAGCAAAAATGTGATAGTCTCGAAGTTCAGGCATTTTTTCTTATTCTTAAATATTGCATATGATCTGACTGTGACCATGATAGTGCCTGAAGGTGTTACTGAAACATAAGGAATGCTAAGGCAATTTTAATACAAAAACATTGGCAGCATTTATCAAATAAAAGGCACAATAACTCTATTCTATATTCTTTGTAAACGTGACATTGCTGTGCGCTGTAGTTAGGTTAACAATGGTTTAACGACAGCACATACAGTGCAGGGCAACGCTAACTCAAGCTGTGTTTCATATTAAGCAAGGTTCTGCTCTATTATGGGAAGCCTGAGGACTTCACCCGAAGCAAGTACAGTTTCTTTCACTTGTCTTCATCAAAAGGCTTAGACCTGAGCTGGAGGAGCTGCCGCGCCGCCTCAGCCAGCCGCTTCCTGTACTCCAGCCTCTTGTAGTTCAGCTGGGGGACTCGCCTGAAGCCGTGCAGGGCTCCCCACCAGGCGGCTGCGATGGCGGCCGTGGAGTCGCTGTCGCCACCGTGGAAGAAGCCGTGGTTGGCCAGCTCCTCCCACGAGTCGCCGGCCCTCAGCAGAGCGTCGTAGGCTATCATGGGGGCATCGTGCCCGCTGGAGCCCCCCCAGCCCTTGAAGGACACGCGGCTGTAAAACTGATCTCTTTCCTTCACGCCGTAGCAATCCGGGAAGCGGGGCGTGCCGGTTCCATCCAGGATGCCCCTCTCTGTCAGGTAGGCCTGCCACGCATTCTCAAAGTAGTCGCTGCCAAACAGAAGTTATTCACTTTTATTTGCTAGGTCAGCATTGTGCAACAAAGAATACTGTAACTGTCAAGATGTATTTAAATTAGGGCTGCCAAACGGTCAAAATTATTAATCGCCATTAATCGCACGGTTATTATGCAGTTATTTAGGATTAATCATAATTTTAAAATGTTCTCAAATTTGAAAGGAAAGAAGATCGAAAAGAGTCATAGCCATACAGTGATTTGATTATTGAGAGCAGAAACACAATGATCTTCATCAAGACATATTTAATGCTATTTTCACCATAAGCAAAGCAGCATTGTTCTCCGCGAAAAACATGCGCTTGAAACCTTTCCCATTGCCAGGAGAAATGCCGTATTTTTTCTAGTGCGTCACGTTCAACGTCACAAACATGTCAGAAAAGGGGCCGGTCATGGTTCCAGTGTCAGTGGGAACAAAACAGTAGAGGAGACAGCAACTACAACAAACTACGACATGAAACTGTAAAACTTGAAACAAGAGTATTTTGAGCCGTTCAGAAAAATCGGATCGTTCATGAACGACCCAACACGACGGAGGAAGCAGCATCGAGCACCGGCAGCGTGGCTACGCTATGCTGCACCGGTTCTTCGGTGGCGGGGAGAGGGGACCGGCTTGAAAATTAAGTCAACATGTCATTTCACTAAATGTCTTTCACCACTCACCAGTTCTGCAGGTTCTGGTCTACGCAGTGTCCAGCCTGCGCGATGTACTCCTTGGCCCTCTCCAGCACCTTCATCAGGCCGTGCCCCCACGCCTCCACCAGCGGGGACCTTCGGACCGCGTAGGCGGTGAAAAGGGCGGCCGCCAGCGCGCCCAGGTACCCGGTGGGGTGGTGGTGGGTCAGCCGGCCGCTCTCCACGCTAGCCGCAATCAGGTGCCCTTCCTGGTCAGGGCTGGGGAAGCGCAGGCCGATGCACATGGCCCGCATGGCCGCCCCGCAACCTCCGCCTCGCTTGTTGAAGGGGATCCTGTGGTCTCCGTCGAGCCTCCCACTGTGGAGGTTCATACTGGAGAGGCAGGTTAAGCCTGAGGACCAAGAAGACGGAAAGGACAGGCAGTGAATATTTCACTGTCTTCTGCTGCTGATGGGTTGCGGGATGGGGGTTAAACTGAGGTCGGATGCAGGAAAAAAATACAGTTTAGAGGGAGCAAAGTCTGAAAATGCAACTCAAAAATCAATCAATCAAAAGATAACACGACTGTCCTCACAACCTTCTGTGTAGCATTGTTAAAACAGAGCCTTTGATCTCCATTCCACCGCAGCCTCAGCTTCAGGTTTATCCTTGATAACACTTGAAAGCTAAAGCCTTCAAGGAGCAGATCAGAAAATCATAAAAAGAGAGACCGCCGACACAGAAACAGATTGGAAGGTCTTTCCCAACCTGCCGATCTTCCGTGCATGTCCGTCATACACTCTATGTACTTCTTCACCAGTTCCCCAATGAGGCGCTGCAGGGTTTCCTTTCCCTTCTTCCCAACCTCCGTCAGCGCCTCGGCGGTGGCGAGGTGCATGACCGTGTCGTCGCTCAGCAAGAAGTCCTTGGCGTCCAGCCTGGCCAGCCCGCCTTTCTTCGCCACTTCCCGGTGGATCACCTCGCCATTCCTCTCGAACTCCCAGCTGCCGTGGTTGTAGCCCAGGGCGTCGCCCACCCCGCTGAGGACCATGCAGGCCTCGTACCGCTCGCTCAGAGGAAGGGCATCGTCGGCCATGGCGCAAGCTGGATGTAGGGACCAAAAGGGCGGGTGAAAAAAAAGGCTTATGGTCATTCAGAATGAGTCTTGACTTACTTTTAAACGATCTCTATTTATTTTGCATTCTTTGAGTTTGCTGTCTGGGCGCTACCGCGCATCACTCCCAAACATAGGCATACTTAATGAGCTCGAAATATACCGAGGAGTGATGAGCTAGAATCCACCCATCGGATAGAAGAGTAGAGCCCAACAGGTTGATGCAGGGGAGGTGGAGGAAGCGCAGCAACACAGCAAAGCAGGCAGCAAAGCAGGCGGGGCAGGAAGGGTTGCTGAAATAGGCCGGGCGGGAGGCGCCATTGAGGTGTCTGACAGAACTCGGTCTGCGAGCTACGCATTCGCTCATTTATGACCAGGCAATGTTTTCCAGTCTCGTTCTCATCATCATCATCATCATCATCATCATCATCATCATCAGCAGCAGCAGCAGCAGCAGCATTATACTCAGCAACGCCATTATACTCTTATGTCTACATAAACGAATGTGGGAAAACCCCATAACTTAAATGGTGGATCCCACAATTCAGACATTGTTGAAGAGTTAACTGTCAATAGAAATTCATGAGTCTACAGCACCACTTCAGTAGTTTTGGAAAAAAAAAAAAAATCAAGAAATATAGAATATACCCTGCTTTTAAGATTGTACAGGACTATATGCCTTGATAAATTCTTTCAGGTGCATGGTGCCGTATCAGTCTTCCTGCCCTGGGGCTGGACCCCCTATGGTTATTGCTTGGGAAAAATTCTCTGAATTGTTTTTAAGCCAAACTACGAACACGGTTGATATCTCGTTTGAACCAGTATGTCACAAACACCTTATGGCTCAAGTTTATTCCAAATCGATCCACATACGGAGCAGAAATTAAGTGAAAAACCGACCAAATTTGACCCCAAGTATTCAGGTGGTCCTGCTTGACCGATATGCCACTATTTGTAAACAAAATGAACGAGATGAGATTTATAGTAAGACACTTTATGACATCATCATACTATTTACTTTATTAAATATTAAATATGCAAGTTCTGATCAAGAATGTACATTGGCACTGTGTCCAGTGTGCGGTGTACTCTGTCGCTCTGTAGCGGTTACTGATTACAAACTTGGCGTTTGTGTGTGTATTTATGTACCTCCTCACCTGGTCGCTGTCTGTGGATCTGTTTGATTTTTATTTTATCTCTTGCGTACCCATTACTTGGCCGGATTAATGAAAAATATGAAAGACATTCGTCCACAAAAACTTGTGATCACATTGAGTTGAGTCCACTCGAATGTATGACTGAGTGATGCGTTCAAGATCCAGCGAAGCCCTGAAGCCGTATGGTAATTACTCACAGAAATACGACAACGTTTTTCGTAATTCATGGAAACCTAACTTGTTAAAATTGAATTCAAGGAAAGAAGCCACCACCAAACTCCGTAAGTTCGACTACTATCATAAACCTCCGTAAATACGTAGACCTACCTAAATACGTCATCCTTGACACACACGAGACAGAACATCACACACAAGTTAAGTTATAACAATAACAAGGTTTGGTTTAAAGTAAAAAATAAATTGTTTTAAAAGACGCACATACAGTTTCCTACAGCTAAACGCCGCAAACTTTAATGAAAAGACAGAAAGTGTACAGAAAATACTGGAGGGTGGGGGGAAACAAACACATGAGAAAACTTTTAATAGAAAGTGTTAATTCGCCATTTCTGTCGGCGCTGAGAGGCTCTCTTCGTCGGGATGAGGTACAGGCTGGACACTGCGAAGTGGACGCAAAAAGACGTCGTTCCCTGGGCCAAACATCAAGGAAGTGACGTGGTGCCTTGAGGCGTGACACACTTCCCCCGCTGATTCGTACCCGAACGCAGAAGTTAGACAGTGCAGGAACAGGCGTTCGGGGGGGGATGAAAGCCATTCCGTTCCATTCTGCATATTACAAGTCAGTGCACCATCGAAATGATTCTCAAGCTGTTATTCGAAGGTAAAACAAAGTCACGTAGCGTTGCTTTAATGAAGGACCGACTACCCTGGACCTTGCGTATTGCTGCCTGCAGCTATATTTTTTCTTCTTATTATTCATAATAATAATAATAATAATAATAAATAATAATAATAATAATAATAATAATAACAACACTATTGTGATTATTATTACTACACTAATATCATTATTAGTATCATTATTGTCAATTATAATATAAATCGTATTAATAATAATAATAATAATAATAATAATAATAATAATAATAATAACAATAATAATATTATTATTATTGTTATTATTATTATAATAATGATAATAATAATAATAATAATAATAATAATAACAACACTTTTTTTAACATAATAATAACAATAATAATAATAATAATATTATTATTATTATTATTATTATTATTATTATTATTATTATTATTATTGGCTGTACGTGTTCCCGCTTCACCACAAATGGTGCATAGCTGCTGCTGCTCTGAATGTGATTCGACGGGCTCTTCCCACTCAAAAACGGTTGGGAATGTGAATTTTGTGATTCGACGACAGCACATCACAACGAATTATCTTTAATGGCCATAGCCGAATGTGGGGAGTTGTTTGTTAGAATAATTTAACGATTTAATGATTATTATTGTAATCTAATGTGACGTTTTATGTCAACGCAGAAACGATCGTACCTGATTTTCAGGAAGTTGAGGGTCGGCCTGAGTTTACGGGAATGGTGCTGCGTTCCGCGAAACTCGCAGAAGTCCGCCCTGTTAGTGGGAAACTGTCAAAGGTACGGACATTTTCATTGTACAACCGCTCGGTTGTTGGGAACACCTTTAACTTCGATATATATATATATATATATATATAAACTACTCTAGTAGATTCAGGTGTAGATGCTTTTCGAAGTTTACAGTTTAATGTGAGTGGCCGTGGTACCGGCACTGGGAATAACCGACTTCCGCCACCCAACGGAACGCAGCATCAGCCTCCCTCTTCCTGATACGTGCCTCAGACGCGAGTTTGCACATGCGCATTCAGCGCCCACACGGTTGACCAGCGCGCCCCGTCTGCGTTCCCTTCAATGAACACAAACATAAACCCCTGTTTAATACATGTTTTACAAGCTTACATACTCAAAAAAAAAACTACAGCGTTTTTATTCTAATTTTCTGGAGTTCAATTACGTTGTGCGTCGGGTATCTGTGTGGGGATATTACAACAACAGCAACAATTTCCTGATTTTCTAAGATGCAATCGAGCGATGGCTCCCTCTAGCGACAAGAAACTAGAATTCCACTTCTGCAAAGTCAGTTTCATAAAGGCTCCGCTCTCTCTATATAACATGACTGTTATTTTAGAAAACACAAGATACTATTTTATCAATTCATAAAGTGTCACTTTCATTGACACTTTAATAATCCCCTGGGGGAACCCTTTATTTTCTGAATCAAATATAGGAAATTATTAGGAAGGAACTATTAGGAAACAGAGTTTATTTCTATCTAAGTACTTTGTTAATGGCTTTTTAAAATATACCAAAAATTGACATTCACGCAGTCCTTTCATCATTTATTAAGGTCTGCGGAATAATTACCCGAAAAGAGTTAAAGGCAGATTCCTTTTGGTATATTGTTGTTAACATATTAGTTTAATATCGCACACATACATTCCACAAACATACAGACGTTAAACTGTCATTCGTGGAACATGTTAAATGGGGGGGGGGGGGGGTCCGACTGTGGGATGCGGATGCTGGGTTTCGCGTCACAAAATAATGCACGACAGGGAAAATGAAAGAGCTTGTTTTTTTCCCCAGTGCCACGGCGCGTAGTTTGACATGCGACATCAACGTCATTATTCTGAAATACGTGACTTAGTCACTCAGTTTTAAGTCCAGTTCCAATAAAACAAACCGGGCTGATGTCGCTCCCGGTCGTCGTGTTGGACCGAAACCTGTTTGATGAGTTTGAAGATCTGAACGCATCCCGGTGCCTCCATCGCGGAATCCAACTTTTCCATAAGAATGAATGGACTTCCCGTTTGTTGTCGTCGTGTGTCAGATTCGGTGTAAAGTGGGATTTCCAGCTACGGCCCTCATAGCATTAACAAACAACAAATAAGTCATTTTTGCTGCTTATTAGTTTATTCTGTAGATGCAGTGTGTGTGTGTGTGTGTGTGTGTGTGTGTGTATGTGTGTGTGTGTGTGTGTGTGTGTGTGTGTGTGTGTGTGCGTGTGTGTGTGTGTGTGCGTGCGTGCGTGCGTGCGTCTAAATGTTCCATCTCCTGCCACACAGTTTTTCGGTCTTGGTTTTTATTTCTTTATAGGCTGTGAGACGGTCGCCGAACAAGTGTCACTACTCAGGAAACACACACGCGCGCGCACGCACACACACACTCCAGTCAAGTTGGCTTGTCGCACTGCGAGATGCACTGGGGTTTGAGTGTAGGCCACGTGACCTCAAACACTTCCTCTAAATGGAAGGAGCCCGTTTCTTTTTGTTTTTCTCACTCTTGCAAGCCGCCACTGACAGACGGATGGCGGGGACCAGGTAGGAACCCCCGGGGCCACAAAATGTAAAATAAAAATAAAAAATATTGTTGTTTTTTATATTTTATTTATTTTAATATCCAAACGATATATATATATATATATTTATTCTTTTAAAAATATATGTTATAAATAATATAGATTACTTTTTTTACAAGTTTGGCATCGGGTTTGAATGTCAGTGTTTGTAAGTGTTGCTCAAACACCTCGCATTGGCTTTGAATCAGAATTCCAAATTAAAATGTGAGTTTTTTGCCACAGATAACTCTCAGATAAGACAGATCGGGCCCCTCTGGGGAGTCGATTTGGAGGTTTCGGCTTCTTCCGTTGTGCAGAGGGCATCACTGGTTTCCTGTTGTTGAACTTTTCTAAATATACCAACTGAGCGCATCACAAAAGCCCAGCCGTCTCTACCTCACATATCTGATCACTGTCTGAGCGGTGATTGTTCGCTGGAAACATCTACATATTACACTGGCACACAGAAGTAAGGTGAACACAGTAAATACCATTTTGCTCTTTGATCTGAAAAAGTCAACCATTTTAACTTACAGTAGACACTGTCTGAGCTCATATATGATATTAAATTGAATATTCTACATTTTGTATTGCAATGAGTTGAATTTTAAAAGTTAAGGGTAAAGGATATTATTCAAGAATAGGCTTGTAACTTTTCAATTTCAAAATAATTTCACCTCTGAAAGGAATTAATCAAATGGGGTTGAGTAATTCAATTTAAACTTCTTTTTGGACTGCCTCACCAAACGATTGATTTTTCTGGAGGGATGTGAATCAGGGTTATTTTTCAAGTTGTTTTTTTTCTTTTACATATACAGTATTGTATTTATTATTTTAGGTCTTTTTTATTTTATTTGGTTCTCTGTACCCCACAGCAAATTATTATTATTATTTGATTTAATTTAGTTTAATTTATTATTATTATTATCATTATTATTATTATTATTATTTACTGTTTTTATATATTTTTATTGGGAGGCAAACAAACTTTTTTTTTGGATGCACTGGATCCATAGTATGTTTCCCTGTGCATGTATGTGCAGGCAAGTGCAGTCTGACTATTTTCTTTTCTGCTGAAATAAATATAGCCCAGAGGTTTCCTTCATTACTGTGAGACACATGTTGCATAAGTAGACATGTTGCAACTGTGGTGAAGCAATTGGGGCCCTTAACAGGAACCTGGCCATCACACAATGAGAAGAAACACTTAACATGGTTCTTTGCACTTTTTCACTTTCTTTGTGAGAAGCATTACATTGAGAGCATATATCAATTAAGATCATATGCATTTGAGTGAGGATTTAAAATTACTTGAAAGACGGCATTGATTATTTAAGTATTTGACCATACTAAGTATTTGTCTGTCATCGCTGCATGCTAATTGTGTTAGCGCAATGCATGGCTGCAGAGGGAATCAACGAGCCTAGCCTAAATACACCTTCCAGCAGAGTAAAAGCATGGCTATCTAAGAGTCATGCCTTGCTTCTTTATCAGTACTTTTACATGCACATATCAATCATAATAAAAATGAATGATCAGAACAAGATGATATTTTGAACTCTTCTGACCGACTGGTGAATCCGCTTCCGGGTTAAATGCACATGGCGCAAATCTCTGGCCTCTTGGTGTGTGTACGCAGAACAAACACCCTGTAACAAGCAAAACACAATGAGCTTATATAAGTTGTGATTGTTTTGTGCACTGCTTTTCTTGGCTCGGGCCCTGTTCAAAAATAGATCCAATCTCAATGTGACTACCCTGGTTAAATGAAATGTAAAAAATTATCCAGGTCTGTCAATCACAATAAGACACAGACAGACAGATAGATAGATAGATAGATAGATAGATAGATAGATAGATAGATAGATAGATAGATAGATAGATAGATAGATAGATAGATAGATAGACAGACAGACATAGACAGACTTAGACAGATAGCTAGATGGATGGATGGAGTGGCAGGTTTCCTACCACACGCCAACCAAGTGGCGTTTTCAGGGCCCTCCGGCACAGAGACACAGAAGACGGGGTGGTAAACACCAGTTTATTGTAGAGAGTGGGCTCGTTTGAACAAGCAAAGGAGCAGATGGACATGTACAGGGCTCCTCTCCTGAGTGGGTGTGGGGATGGGGGTTTTACCTGTTGCTAGTTAGACCAACCAACGAGCAACAGGTGTGCAGCCACTCTGATCCCAATCACCTAGATCCAGGTCAGGTGTGGCTGCTCAAACCACACGGATAGACATGGATACATGGATAGATGGATAGAAAGAGACAGATAGGCACACTCTTCTCCACCCACTCCACCCTGCCCGTGCTCTCCTCTTCACCTCTCTCCCGCATTCTCTGCTGCTTTGGATGGTCGACCCCAAGTACTTGAACTCATTCGCCTTCTCCACCTCCACTCCTTGCATTCTTAACTTTTCACCGCCCTCCCTCCCAGTCAGGCACATGTATTCTGTCTTACTCCTGCTGACTTTCATTGCTCTTCTCTCTAATGCCTCATGCCTCCACTTCTCCAGGCTCTCCTCAACCTGCTCCCTACTCTCGCTACAGATCACAATGTCATCCGTGAACATCATAGTCCACGGAGCCTCCTGCCTGATTTCATCTGTTAACCTGTCCATCACCATTGCAAACAAGAACGGGCTCAGAGCTGATCCTTGATGCAATCCCACCTCCACTTTGAATGTCTTTGTCACGCCTACTGCACACCTTACTACTGTCTGACTGTCCTCGTACATATCCTGTACCACTCTTACGTACTTCTCTGCCACCCCCAACTTCCTCATGCAATACCACACTTCCTCTCTCAGCACCCTATCATATGCTTTCTCTAAATCCACAAAGACGCAGTGCAACTCCCTCTGACCTTCCCTGTACTTTTCCATCAGCATTCTTAAAGCAAACATACATCTGTAGTACTCTTTCCTGGCATGAAACCATACAGCTGCTCGCTGATCCCCACCTCTCCTCTTAACCTAGCCTCCACTACCCTTTCCCATAGCTTCATGCTGTGGCTGATCAACTTTATTCCCCTGTAGTTATTATAGCTCTTTAGGTCTCCCTTATTCTTGAAGATGGGTACCAGTAGACTTCTTCTCCACTCCTCCGGCATCCTCTCCCTTTCCAGGATGGTGTTAAACAGTTGTTAGGAAAGCCACTGCCATTTCCATGATTCCCCAGGTATGTCATCTGGGCCAAAATGCTGTTCTCACCTCATCCTTGCCAATTTGCTGCACTTCTTCTTCTTCATTCATCAACTCCTCTATTGCTCCTTCCACCCTCACAACACACTCTCCTCACCAGTCAGCACATTCCCATCATTATCCTTCATCACCCTAACCTGCTGTACATCCTCCCCAGCTTGGTCGCTTTGTCTTGCCAATCGGTACAAGTCCATTTCTCCTTCCTTACTGTCCAACCTGTCATACAACTCGTCGTATGCCTTTTCCTTTTCTCTCTTTGCCCTGCGCCGCATCAGCTTGTACTCCTGTCTTCATCTCTGACTATCCCATTTCTTCTTCGCCAACCTCTTCTACTCGATGCTCTCCTGTACTTCCTCATTCCACCACCAAGAGTCCTTGTCTTCCTTCCTCTTCCCACATGATACACCGAGTACCTTCTTGGCCGTCTCCCTCACCACTTCTGCAGTTGTTTCCCAGTCATTTGGTAACCGTTCATTCCCACCTATTGCCTGCCTTACCTCTTCCCTAAATTGCATGCAACACTCCTCCATTTCCTGACGCAACCCTCTCTATTTATCGGGGGTTGGGACCGGCACTGATGATACACTGGCTTGTGCACCCCCAGTGGCTAGATTCAATATACAATGAACCTAAAAATAAACAGTCAATAATAAACCAGTAAACCTCTACAAAGCTGCAATATTGGGAATTTTGCCATATTCTGAATAACATCTGAATTGTAGTACGCACATGCACTGTGGCGCATAAACATACAGTATATGTGGTTGTTGTTCCTGTTGAAAATGCAGTCGGAGCTATTTTTGGACACATAACCGTTCATCCATCCACTCCACTGTGAAACTCAGTGTGCGTGTCAGTGCCGTGGGGTTGCCAGTTCAGTCCGCTGAATTTCTTTTGAAAGTTGATGTTTTACAGTTAAGACCTGGCAACCACCGACTCCTGCACAGCCGACTTCACACGTCATTTACAACCAGAAGAAAAACGCTGATGATGATGCTGCACAACAAAGCGAATTTAATGATTAACTCCCGTGTTTTCCATTGCACATGATATCCACAGAATCACCAATATCCAGGGCGTGGCGAGGCAGCCCCCACTGGTCTTGCCGCAGCAGCTGACCGGGGTGGCGCAGGGCGGTGTGCAGATGCGGATCAAGGGGCCCCAGAGTCCCGGGGAGCGCCTGAGTCAGTCCAAATCCATGGTGCTGCAGGAGTCCGACTTGGCCCACACACCAGTGAGTGCATGGGAACACACTGAAAACCAGCAGCTGCAAGTGTGGAGGCATTGATTATATGGTTTAATAATATTACATCATCTTACTGCATTTACTAATATTACTATCCATGGGGTTATTAGAGCTGCAGGAGAAATGGTGATTGGTAAAAACAAACCTGTGTCAACAATTCACATTCTGACAAAAATGTGAAATTGTATAAGTATGTGTAGATACAGTATGTAGATAATCTGTACATACAGTATACTGTATGTAACAGTAGGTACTGTAACTGCACATTTTTTTATCCAGAGGCTCCAGAACTAACATGATAAGATATGAAAATTTTATTAAGGGTGTATTGGGATAATGTAGAGGGAGAACTAGTGAGGCAGTAATACTAGTGTAAGATTCAAAATGGAAAATTAATTAATAGCTCAGTTCATTAAAATATGCAAGAACATGGATTGTAGAATTTACATATTTAGTGTACATATAAAAATACATACTGTATGTGATATAAGATCAAAAATGGAAAAATTATGAATAGCTCATAAGTTCACGCATTCAAATCTGTTAGAAGTGGGAACGACATACATCTTAAAATAAACTTATTATTAACTATCAATTTTCTTGCAGATTTTAATACACATACTTATGAGCTATTTATTCATTTTCCATTTTGAATTGGATATTTCTCAACCTTCACTCCAAAGAAACTGAGACGTTGGAGAAATAAGCAAAGAAAAAAAAAAAACGGTGTGATTGGACAATATTGACAAAATAAAATATCACCATATGTTTTAGACCACATACCTCAATGTTGATTTTCTGGGGGGGGTGACTATTGGTGCTTTCACAAGATACTTTAACACAAAAATAAATATATATACATATGGCTGTCGGCAGCAATACACAGGGTTGAGGTTGAGCAGCTACACCTGACCTGGATCTAGGTGATTGGGTCAGAGTGGCTGCATACCAGGATAGGTCATGACAGGGCTCCTATCCTGAGGGTGTGTGGGGATGGCGGTTTTACCGACTGCTCGTTAGACCAACCAACGAGCAGCAGGCATGCAGCCACTCTGATCCCAATCACCTAGATCCAGGTCAGGTTTGGCTGCTCAAACAGACCGTCCCCACACCACACCGAGGTTTCCTAATCCAAGGTTCATGAATCTCTGTGATTATGTGCGGGGACATTTGGAGCAAACCGAGGAACTCTCTCCGACCCTGTCAGACAGACGCCACTGAAAATCGGGGATTCTTTCGTTAATTGCTCTCCTTTTGCCGGGATGGGGGCTACGCTGAGCTCTGGTTGGGACGAGTGGGAGTTTCGACTTCAAGTGGCTGTTTGAGGAAGACCCGCTGCGTCCGCTCCAGGGGCCTCATCCCTGCGAGCGTCCTGGCCGATGAGCGCCGTGGAAGAACCGGCACTTCTGCTGTACGATCGGCTGTTCGTGTCACATGGTTGTTTTCTCTGCTCTGTATGGTTGCCTGTTTGTGTCACATGTTTTGTGAAATGCAGCGCCAGTCAAAGTTTTCAGAGTTTCCTTTAAACACAGCACCGGCTCAAGCTATCTGTCTAGATGTCATACTCGCAAGTGGCAGGAGGGGAATTAGTTCAGAGAAATGAAGCTTAGACTTAAACTTAAACTTTGGATGGTGATCTCACAAAGCGGCCCGCTCCCGAAGCCCAAAAAATTATCATTTTTTTACGATCAAACTCGAACGGAAAGATGTCTAAAACGTCCGGGTCCTAACGAGACCTCAACCATATCTGTGGGTACTGCGATTGTCGTGTTCCAGATACTTTTAGCCCGAAAAAATGCCAAGATTAAAAATGAAAGCCCCGTAACCTGTAACAACTTCTCAAAATAGTCACTTTTCAAGCAAACCTCCCATTTTGATTTCGGAGCAGATTTATCGACAGTTGTAAATCCCCGCAGTTATGACGCGCCCCCCCCCCCCCCCCCCCCCCCCCCCAAAAAAAAAAGAAAAATATCACATTAGGTTAGTATCATTAGCTTAATTGATCTGATCTCAGTTTGACTCCCAGCGGGTGCCGGTGGGGTTTGTGGTGGGACGAAAAGGCCACAACACAACAGATGATGCATTTAGAAAATGAGCAATCTGCTGCAGCATATTTGAAAAAATGTTCTGTTCGGTGCCCGTGATTATCTCATAACCCCCGCCCCCCTAATCCATTCGATAGGGTTGTCGGGGTGACACCTGTTCCCCCATACGAAACAGGGCAGTAGATTTGAAGCATCGGGATTGCATCTGCGGACGCAAGCGTTTCCTCATCGTGTTTCGTGGCTTCGCACGGTGTGAGATAATTGACAGAGAGTGGAAGGGGACAAGGAAGAAGCCATGTTGTTGTTGTTGTTGTTGCGGTTGTTAGTGTTTTCTTTTTCTTTTTTTTTTTTTGTCGTTGTTTTTTTTGTTTTGTTTTTCCTGGACAATTACAGCCCACCAGCGCTTCTGAATTTCGAATTTCCAAGCGTCTTTTATTTTCACGTTTGCTAATTACGTAGATGAAAAAAAACAAAAAAAACCCTGCGCTCCTTGTTGTTGGGAAGGACCTGAAATAATAAAGTTATTTATTTATTTTTTTTAACCACAGGCCAGAGAGAGAGAGAGAGAAAGAGCGAGAGCAAGGGATGGAGGCGACCGGTGTTTAATTAACCGGGGGGATGAGTCCTGTGCGGTGCCCGGGAAAACGCGGTCATTAGCATTAGCGGCGACCGCAGCAGCCCTGGTTGCCGTGGCGTTGCATCAGTAACCACCGCATCCAGTGTTGCAGACTTGTTCTGGTTATCGCCGTGGCGTTGCAGTAGGGGGGGAAAAAAACAAGAGCAAAAAACCCACAAAGCGCTCTTATCTCACAAATAAGTGCTTCTTGTTGTCACAGTTGAATGATGACATCAAGTTGAGAAGCAAGATAGGATGGTGTTTCTTCCTCATTCAGTGAAAGGGGGTTTTTATATACTAGAGAGAGATAGATAGATAGATAGATGAAGACAACAAAACAGAAAGGTGACTCCAAAGTGATGATATCCATGCAGAGAGATGGAGACGTAAGAGACCCCCTGAGGTGGATCCTTCTTTCGGCCTATGTGAATTGGTCGCGGAAGCAGGGCGTGGCCGCTAGAGGGCAGAGCAGCACTGTGTTGTTGCTGCTGCTGCTGCTGCTTCTGCTGCTGCTGCTGCTGCTGCTGCTGCTGCTGGAGGAGGAACTCCACTAACTCCACACACTGCAGATTTTAATGGCTCTCTGGGAGTGGATTCTCATCTTTGTGGCATTCTTCTGCCATTTCTGCTGGAGAATCTAGAAATAAGACGGCCGTTCCGGGGCTTAACAACGCCCTGGAAAGCCCCGCTTTCGCTTTTTTATCGCCTGTTGATTTCTTTTTTTCTTTCCCCCAAAATTGACAGAGCAAAAAAAAAAAAAAAAAAAAAAAAAAGAGCAAAGCTGAGAGACGTTGGTACATTTTAAGAAATTTCTCAACAGCTGTAATAAAGCGTATTTTGTGAGCTGAAATTATTACGTTTTTAGGTCACGTTTTGTGAACGCTGTATTCGTCTAGATTTGATAATGACTCACACAAACACACTCACAGACACGCGCACACACACACACACACACACACACACACACACACACACATAATACATGCATAGATAGAGTGCCGTCAGACTTTATATTATATTCGATTATATTCGTGGCATTCCATATTCAAAGTTATATCTTTAAACTTAAAAACACAATCTTGGTATTTTAGGTGTTTTCCTGTGTTTTCAGTGTCTTCGTCGTCAAGTCGTGTATTGACTCCAGCTTGTTTGCTCAAGGGAAACGATATCACATGTTCTGCCGCAGGGCTGGGCCATAAATCAATGCTACTCTCTGTCTATTACTGTGGGATTGAAATTAATTTTGTCGTGATGCACCATTTTGTCAATTTCGAGACAATTTGATCAAAAAAGAAAATGGTGAAATACGAATATGAGCATCGGGGGTTATTCCACTTAAAAATATCTAGTCTTCACAATATCCAAATATTTTACACTACAGCTCAAAATGATGGATAAGCCTCAGCCGGATCCTTCTGAATTTAGATAATTTGATAATTGAATGCATATTTTACAGTATTTCACATGTTTTATTTTAGGTTATTAGTAT
>NC_137210.1:7342113-7372113 GCF_960531495.2 Zeus faber
ACCTCTGCGGAGCGTCCATCGAGTGGACGTCAGAGAAGTCCAGCCGAAAAAACGTCTTCCAGGTCAGAGGGGAAAAAAACGCAGCCAGAACAGAAAAAAGAACCTAATGACGTCACTTTCTTTCTGTTTAAATTAATTATTATTCTGTGTGTTTGGTTGCCTTGATCTTGTCTTGAATCTCTCTCTCTCTCTCTCTCTCGCTCCTGTCCCTTTAAGATTTTTGTGATTTCCGCAGCTTATCAGCAGGTTTTAACTTCTTAGCAATCATATTTGGATGTTCTCTCTCTCTCTCTCTCTCTCTCTCTCTCTCTTTTCTCTCTCTCTTTCTCTCTCCCTCTCTCTCTCTCTCTCTGGGGCTTTGTGGTTACCACCTGTTCTGAAGGATTTCATTTAGTATTTAATTGTGTTTATTTATTTATTTTTCTTTCTTTATGTATTTATTTATTGTCTTCATGAACTTGAACTCGAACTTGATTCATTCATTACTCGTTTGTTTATCTATTTCTTTATTTTTCTTCATTCATTTCTTATTTTTTGTAATTATCGTTTATTTTATTTTAAGCAGCACTATGTGACTTTTGGGATTTGGGATTTGGCGCCGCTACAGTTTCTGAGTGCAGTTGCACTTTTACAGCACTGTAATACAAATCGACCCCTGACCCCCGCCGCCCCCTCACCGTCAGAAGCCAAAGAAACATGTCAACTGACAAGGTTGAGTAATGTGACAGGATTTTACACAAATATGACTCTGCATATTTTTAATTATTGGGGCATTGGACCTGACCACTCACATAACAAAACAGAATGACAAAAAGTTGAGTGTATTGGTTTATTTATCACATAGTTTATAAGCATGCTAGCCTGGGATGGGTCTGAGGTTAGATGACTTTTGGCATCCTGAAAAATGAAATAACTCTGAGACAAGGACGATCGCGGTAAGGTTACAGCCTACATGGCCGAGGGTGAAACAAACCCTGTGGCGCAATGAAAGTGAGTGGGTCTGAATGAAAGAGGTGCCGTTCTCCATATTATAAGTCAGTATACCATTAAAATGATCCCGAAGCTGTTATTTTAAGGTTAGAAAGTTACACAGTGTTACTTTAATTCATTTAAAAAATGGGAACATTTCTTGTAATTTTGGTTTTATTTATTTTTTGCCAGAAGACACTGGAAGGTGATGTCGGGACATCTCCCTTTCCTTTTTTTTTTTTCATTCTTTTCATTTTGATTTTTTTTACAGTAGATTAAGAAGGAAACGGTTGTAAAGTAGTGGCGCTTCTTATTTGTCATTTTATTTTTGAAGATGAAGGAGATAATCTTTTGATTAAGGCTTAAGAAAAAGAAAAAAGAAAAGAAAAGATGATCAATTCATCAGGTTTCTGTGAGGAATGGCAGTGATATCGGGGAGGATGGCGGGAGAATGGAGGGATGGATGGAGGAATGGAGCAGGGGGGGGAGTGAGATTTCCAGATCTCATCAAATGCTTAAGACACTTCATCCCACACCCCCCCACACGCATACACACACCCCGCACGCCTACCGTGGCATCCCCCCCCCCCCCCAAAAAAATCTTCCATGCAGGGAAGATTAAAACGGGGGGGGAATTACAACATAATCTTAAATAATCCAAAGTGGCGGCTGGGGACAGAGAAAGAGTGCTCGCGAACGCCGTCCGACGCCGGGGCCGGGGCTTTTCCCGCGCTCCGACAACACTGTCAATCAACACCGGGATTAAAGTTACGAAATTAGCACGGAAGGGTTAGCTGCGTTTAATATCGCCACAAGTGTGTATAGGATCTGCTCGGGTGCATACAATCTGAGGACCGCCTCCAGACAGATAGACGCGATTAAAAAAAAAAATTATATATATATATATATATATATATATTTTTTTACATTTTCGTAAGCCACGTGCCGATCTCTCATGGCACAAGTCATTTTATTATTATTATCATTATTATAATAATAATGATAATAATAATAATAATAGTATATATATATTTTTTTTTATATTATATTATTATTATTATTATTATTATTATTATTATTATTATTATTATTTATTTATTTTTCGTTTTTCAAAGAGTCTTGACAACATAATTGCTCCTTTTGAACTTCCATAATCTGGCGGCCGAGGAAACGTCCCCGCTTTGATGCGAGTGGAGATAGAAGCATTTTGAAGTTGGCTTCTTCAGAGAACAAGAAAAAAAAATAATTTAAAAAAGAACCCAAAACAAAACGTGGCGGACGGACGTTTGAAAATGGGTCTGACAAATAAGGCATGGCCTGGATCTCTGAGCGGCTCTTCCATGAGACGGATGGAATACCGTGGAAGCGACCGCTTTGTTTTTCACCTCCCTTGTCGGCCGTTGTTCCCTCTTCCCCTTCTTTTCCCGTCTTCCACCCGTTCCCGTAAACCGTAGTTGTCATCGGCAAAGCAGCCGTCGATGGCAGAAGCCCCTGACCCTGTCTGCGTCCCGCGCCGCAGATGGCCATTTGTTTCTTTATTTTTCTCGTGCCCGTCACTCACTTCTCAGTAGGAACAATGGGAAGACCCGGCTCTTCCTGCAGGAAGTTCAAGTGCAAGAAACCAGACCTCGTCTTTTTTTTCAGCCTCAAGGGGGGTGGCGGGTGAGGGGGGGGGGGGGGGGATTCTTCTCCTCTTCCGTGAAGTTGAAGTAACTTTATTATTACACGGCTCCGCGTAATACTCGATTCCGATTGGCCCGTAGCGGCAATTGGAATCGAGTGGGTTATCTCCGAATAACGACCACCCGCGGAAACCACTTCTCCACCGGGATTCATGTTATATCACTCCGCCCTCATGCCAATACTAATGCTAATGCTAATGCCAGCCACCGGCAACATCTGGTGGCGCTGCACAGCAACTACGACGGCAACGGAAGGCTTGAGGAGAAGGATGCGATTTTGGATGCATTGTGGCTCGGTCTGGTTCAAATTGCTCAAAAGTTGTAGCGGCGTTAGAGACGCTGCTGTGGACGATTTTTTTTTTTCTCAGCAGAAGCTCTTGAGATAGGCATACTAGTTGGTTAAAAAAATAATTTCAAATCAAAATTCCGTCTCAATGCGTTTTTTCTACTTTAGCGAGTGGCCGTGTCTCAAGCGGGATAATGTGCAGCCAGCCGGTCATTATCGCTGAATAACCCCCAACCCGGTCGGGATCAGGCCCTTTTACGTATCTGTGGCCTCTTCGGGGATTTGTGTCGAGGAGAAAAGCAAAAAAAAATGCCACAATGCTTGGGCTAACCGATTCAGGGTGCTCGCTAACGTTTTTACTCTTGATGACCAATCTGGTCGGCACGCAGGCTGTTATCGCTCGCATCGGATCCCCATCGGTGCCTTGTTGTTCCCGCTTAACTCGGTCTCCGTCCGTCCTCCGTCTCGGATTCCACCGACATTCCGAGCCAGAGAGCAGGGGGATGCGGGGACGTCGTCCCGGCTTCACCATTGTCGCCGCCCTGCCCAGTATTTACTCAGCTGCGCCGTCTCTCTCTCGACTTGACACCTTTTCCTCTACCCCCCTCGACCCCGCCCCCTCGGACTCATCGACTCATCCCGCTGGTGTTGTTTCACAGACCGGGCGTCGCGGACGATAGCCCTGTTGTTTTGTTCCCCTTAATCCGCGCTCTTCCTGTCCCAAGGGCGGTCGGGGCTGTGGGCGCTATGGCTGGCGGCCTAAAAGGGCTGACGCGGTGAAATCCACACCTAGCCCCCCCTACCAGACACCTGGGGTGGGACAGTCAGTACACAAACACACACACACACACACACACACACACACACACACACACACACACACACGCTCGCGGAAAGAATGCCTTGGACCAACAAGGTCCAGAAAGGAGACGGGGTCGGCGGATGCGGGATCCATGGGATCGCCCGGCAGCCGCTGTTGCACCCATATGGGTTTCACGCCGGGAAACGGACCTCTCTCTCTCCCTCTCGCTGTGTGTGTGTGTGTGTGTGTGTGTGTGTGTGTGTGTGTGTGTGTGTGTGTGTGTGTGTTTGTTCCTCTCGTACTGCAGAGCGATAGGGACAGTTTCGGCACCCGTCAGAAGTCAGCCAGCGGATGCTCGGACGCAGAGATCTGCTCCACATACGCCACGCCGTGTTTGTTTCGCAGGAGGGGGGGGGGGGCACTTCAAACGAAGTGGCAGACGGTCAGAGCGGGAGGCGATGGATAATATTCCTCGTTTTTTTATTTTATTTATTTTTTTTCCTTAACCGTCCTCAGCATTGATTAACGGAGATGCATGCCGTCGTCGTCGACCCCCTCCCCCCTCTCAGACAGGCTAAGGACTGGAAAAGGTTCCCCGGAGGCTAATAAAACTTGAAAGTTCCTTGACATTGCCGGAATAATCCAAAAAGAAGCCCAACTTTGAATAAGTGGTCATGCATTTTTCATGCATTTCTGAATATCTGAGTGTGTGTGTGTGTGTGTGTGTGTGTGTGTGTGTGTGTGTGTGTGTGTGTGTGTGTGGCGTGAGTGAGTGAGTGAGTTGAGTTAAAAGCAAATAACAAAAGGAGGAGAAAAAGTCCAAATTGCCAGCGAGCCCCCTCCCTCCCTCCCTGGAAGAAAAGAAGAGACAAAAGTGATCTGGAGTCAAAGGCGTCTGAGGGTTTTTCTGGTGAACTGGCCGCCGCGACAAAGACGTCAACACTCGCGGGCCGCTCTCTCATCATTAATTGATTTCCTTTTTGGAGTTGGGGGGGGGGGGGGTTGTAAACTCCGGCTGTGAGCTCCTCGTACCCTCGCCGCTCTCTTGACAAACACAGTTTCTTCGTCTCGTCGCGCTCAGACAAAAGACTACAAAACAACAAGCGCGAGGAGGGCCGTAACAAAGCGAAAGAGATGATGAAACGCCGCCCGGGGCTAGAAAATAATGAGTCCACTTCTTGTCGAGGAGCCCTAACCTGCCACCACCAAAGAAAAAAAACACACACACCCACTTTTGTCTTTTGTCTTTCGACTAATCACCGGGAAGTTGTAATATTCTTTCCAACAAGACCTATCGCCACCTCCTCTCTTTCGGGATCGAGTTAAAGGTGAATTACGCTCCGAGGATTTTAGCCAAATGTTTTGGAGGAGGAGGAGGAGGTGGAGGCGGCGGAGGAGGTGGAGGAGGAGCGGCGGAGCCTCAAAGTCGGCGCAGTCTGTTTTTTGAGCTCTCCTCTCCCGCAAGGTTCGTTTTTGAGTTTGATTTTGATTTTCTGTGTTGTTTTGTTCTCTTTTCTTTTGTTTTTACGTCAACGCGCAGCGATGAGCGAGACGCGGACGATCGTGGGTAAAAAGCCCCGTCATTCGAGAAGCGACCGGACGCCTCCGTCGCGGATACTGTAGGTGGGCGGCTTTTCTCCCGGCCGACGGGGGCGGTCGAGGAGAGCCAACCTGGCTGGGACGCGGGGTGTTTCGACGGGGCGGGGCGAAGGGCGCGAAGGGGGCTGTGGAACTCAGATGGCGGTTGTTTGGGCGTGGTCCTGCCTGAACCTACCGCCCGCCTGATCCCACTGTAGGATGTAATCGTCCACAAGCCGCTGACCTGAGTGCTTTAATGCCATCCGTCTTAAGCTAACAGTGCTTGATTGCTTCCTGATGACTCGCCGTGATTACAGTGGGCGAATAAGAGTGGCTCTGTTCCAAAACACACACACACGCACACACACACACACACACACACACACACACACACACGTCCGCTGACCCATATAGCATATCAGCGTTATCGCCTATCAACGACACTCAATTATGAAAAAAATAAAATACTTTCTTTCCGAGTCCTTTCTCTCTCTCTCTCTCGCTCTCTCTCTCTCCTTTCACCCCTTGGAGAACATCCCATTTTTCATCCCTACCCCGTGCTGCCCACACCACGGCTTCGCTTGAGAATATAGCGGTCGTAGCGTACCTCCAAGTACGAGAGGCGGCGGCCGCCCTTGGGGTCCGTCTATTATTTTTATTTGTGTTTTTTTCTGTTTATTTAAGTGGCGTCTTCCGATGCAACTTTTAGGGGCGTGCGCTCCGACTGATGCGCGACGGCTAATTGGCCCGGGAGGGTCGCCCGGCTCCCCCTGTCACAGTGGAAACTGGGTTAGAGCTCGCCGCGTATCAATCCGCTTTGAGTTATGACGGCCGTTGCTCTGCGAGTGCTCTTGATTGAAAAGAAAGCTCTAGGTTATCTTGATAGGTTTAAAATTTTTGCACGACGGGTAAACTTGATGCGTTTTTTTACATATTCAGATCAGTTTGATCAGTGAGGTAGGTTTACAGCAGTGCAGATTAAAAGTCCATTCAACATATTCATATATCAAAATGACTGTATTTAACATTGTAATAATCTAGCAATTATAGAGTCATAATGTGTACCTACTGAGCATGTGTGCATAGAGTCACACTTGTAACTTCAGCCCACTCCCCCCGCCAGACCTCACCGCCTCACCCACTCACCCCCTCACCCCCTCACCCCATGTGCCATCCTAATCATCAGATGGCGTTCGCACTCACACTCACAATCAATCAACTCGCCATCTGATTGTTAGACAGGGAAAAAGGCTTTATCGTGTACAGTTTAATCGTCCCCTGTGATTCAGAGAGGGGATTGGGCGGGTGTGCGTGTGCGTGTGCGTGTGTGTGTGTGTGTGTGTGTGCGTGCGTAGTGTTACGGGATATGTGGCTACGGTTACGGGTTACATCGATACAGTTTATGACCTTTCTTGCAAAAGTTACCTTTTTAGAAGTACAGTCCCTGAACTGAACTCTGAACTGAACTGAACCAGAAAAACAGGAAGTTGACACCCCCCCCCCTCCCCCGACTGTCTCCGCTCAGTCCAAAACAAGAAAAAAACGCAGCAGAGAAAAGGTATTTGCGGTTGTGTTGGTGCGACCTTTTCCTTCTCTCTCTCGCTCTCTCTCTCTCTCTCTCTCTCTCTTCAAAAGCTGCTTACATGTGAAGTGGGCATTAATTTGAGTTCTTGAGAGAAACAGTGAAAGCGCAGTGCGTTAATCGCCAAAACGGTGGACGGATTTGGACCTCCGACGGCAGATTGCCCCGGAGATTACACAACTTGGAAATGAACTTCCCTTCCCCCGATAAAACCGCCGGCCCTCATTCTGGACGCCGGACAAGCACGGAACCGCCGTCAAGCGAGCCGTACCTTTTCCCCCGGAGCCCAGCGGATGAGGAAGGGACGGAGTTTGGTGAATTTCCAAAGCGCGGAAGGAAACGACTTGTCCATATCGAACTACACGATGGCAAAAAGTGAATGGCACAAACCTCAGAATTAACATTCTTCCCAGGGTTAGACCTGATGAAACACCCAATACACAGATGCTCCTTTTTCTCTCCAGAGCGAGTGTAAGAACCCTCTTTTCTTTTTTATCTCGACGAACCGTATCATAGCGCGGTTTGACACATTCACAGATATTTTGTTGCAAATTGGAAATAATTAACTTGGCAAAGTAGAATGCTTTTGCCGTTTGTATTGTTCCTTTATGAAGACGCGTAATTAATGTTTAATTTAAGAGCCAAATGCAAATGTATAAAGCCACAAATGGCACTCTCCTCTCTGCACCACTGTGCATATTTAAATATTAATGGCTCCAGTCAAAATAAGGCCCAGACGTTCAACATCGCCTTTATTAAGAAATGTGATGAAAAAAAAGTGATGTATTTCATATTCTTTTTCATTTTCTAAATGCAAAACAGTACTTTGCGCTGGTTACTGTAACTTCATTTCACTTTGTGGGTAGATGCGCACTAAACTTTTTGGTGCAATTTTGTTTTATCTTTTCATTTTTTCTTCTTTTTTTTTTTTTCGGTGCCGGCGATGGCATTAATAGAAAGCGTACTATACTACACCCTGCGCTCCATCTGCGGCTGTGCTTTGGTGTCTTTTGGTTCTTACACTCGGGGGAGAGGTTCTATCTGCTGCTAAGCTGCCAATGAAAACAATGTGATCTTGTTAACTCGTGGTCTGTTTGCTCAACGGCCGGCTTAAGAGATCAAATATCCAAACCCAGGTCTGTTTGTCTTCCTCCATCGATCGCCCGTGCGGGGGGGAACCTCGCTCTTTTGTTGCAAGATCAAAATTGCAAGGCCGCACTAATTCCTCAAATTCGTCAGTTCCAGTCGGGACTGCAGCTCTGCGTTGATCAGAGCGAGATTCACACGGCGATTGAGACCTGTTAGTAGCGAGCACGTTTGACTCTTTTTTTGGAGATTCGGTAATTGACAAGTCAGTCGGTGAAAAAAGAGTCGTTCGATTTTCCCTCTCTTCGTTCGTTTGATTCAGTCGGCGTAACGCATGGGGAGTGAGGGCGGACTTTTGGTAAACAATGAACAAGATTGGGTTGAGTCGGTTCGGCTCTACGTTGTGGATGGAATTCTCACAAGAATCATTCTCACAAGTACTTATTTTGGTGAAAGGCAAAATGCAATCACCTCCGATATGAATCCTGCCGAATGCCTCGGACATTCATTTAGGCCTCAGTCCTTCCCGCTCTTTTGCCGGAGTGACTCCTGACGCACGTATCTTAGTTCGCTACGAACTAATCGTCTTGCACCACTAAATATTAATAGGCCTAACTAATAAGCACAGTTCTATGGGTTTGTGATGTTTTGGGATGTTTTGGTCAACAGGACAGTGGAGTGCCGTGGGTGCGTTCCATTGTAGAAAGCTTGGGAAACCCCGACCTAGGTGTAACATCGGATTGTCACGCTTCCAATTCTTTTGCCTCCGAATTTTGGACAGGGCGGCCTTCTCAGTTCTGATATTTGTTTTCCGGCGTCCTAGCGTCTCCCCGGCATCCTCCCCAATCATCCGCCCGGGGAATTTGAGTAAACTGGACGCGCTAATTAAAATCGCATCGCGAAAACCGTCGTTTTATTTTGCGAGCGGCCCCGCGCGTGTCAGGATTAGCATCAAGGCGCATTAGATCTGTTTTTTTTGGGGTTTTTTTTTTTTTTTTTTTTCCCTCTCTTTTTTTTTTCATTTTTTTTTTTTTTTGCCGCCAAAACCTACAGCTCAATTTGAGCCTCGAACCGAGAGAAACGCTGTACCTTTTGTGCGCGGCGAGATTAGGACAGCTGACACCAGGACTGGAGGCTGCATGTGGCCGCATTTAGTTGAAAGAGCTTATCTCCGTTTTTCATTAACCCAGTGAATAGACACGGAGCGTCGGCTGTCGTCTCTCTTCGGGCTTCTCTGATAATCTTTAATGCATCTTTGACCATACTGATCCTAAAGAAAATGTTTGATATATTTTTTAAGTAGTTTGCACTCTCTCTCTCTCTCTCTCTCTCTCTCTCTCGCTCTCTCCATCCCTGCCTCCCTCTCTTTTTTTTTTTTGATTAAACTTCAGAAGGACGCGACTCCCTTATCGGGGAGCGGGATAGGCCGTGGCATGTAAAGCCCCGACGTTTGAATGGAAACCGAGCGGACGCTCCTGTTTTGGAGATGACAGAAGAAGAAGAAGAAGAAGAGCAAAGTGTTGGGAATGCGTTTCCGCGCGTTAAATCCTGACGCACTTTTTTAACGCCGCCAATAGATGGGGGTGGGGGGGAGGGGTTGACGGCGCTGCCCTGCCGGATTTCGAGATAACAACTGGTGGCGACGGAGTTTTAAGCAAATGCCCCCTCTTATCCGACGTCCCTGATTCAGGAGGTTTTAGGAGGGAAGGGTTTTTAAGCGGACGCAGCACGAGTGCGAGGGGGTCGTAACATCGAACGAGGGGTCAAATTTGCCGTGTTTGCTTGGAGGCGCCGTTTTTCAACCCGCTGCGCCCGCGGCACCCTGGTGAGCGCTCGCCGGGTGTGCCGTGGAAATGTTTACAATTCTTGCGCTCGTACCGAAAAACACATAAATAACGGCAACCAGCCCTTGCGTTGCAGGATCAACATTTCAAGGCCGCACTGTTCCAGGCTGGATAGCAGGTCTGCGTTCATCACAACGAGCTCAAGCCGCAAACTGAAAGTCACTATGAGGAGTGATGAATGGTTCGACTCTTTTTCGAGATTCGGTAATCGATGAGTCACTCAGCAAAAGCCGTAGTGAAGTAAAGAGACGTTCAGTTTTCCGACTCTTTGTCCGCTTGATTCGGTTGAGTTGTCCGAGTTGTGAATGTAATTCTCCCAAGAATCCTGGGAGGATTAGGACAGAATTCTGTCAAAATGACTTATTTTGGTGGAATGCAAAGTGTAAAACCGTCACATTCAATATGAATTGAGCCAAATGAATAAATTGTTGTTTTTTTTGCCTTGGACTTTTATTTAGTCCTCAGTCATTATTTTCACTTTGGGAGTCGAAGACTCACTCGCCTACCCTTTAGCAGGAGTGACTCCCGAAAGGATTTGTTCGCCGCGAATGAATCGCTCATGAGTCTCGCATCACTAACTATTAGTAGGCCACGGTGATAAGCACAGTTCTATGGGTTTCTGACGTTTGGTGACCTTTTTAGTGCTTAACAGGATGGTCGTGTGCCGCGGGATTATGTCATCGTCAAAAGTGTGGCATGGCAGAAAATAGGTTGGGAAACACTGGTTTAAGACACAGCTAATGTATTTTTCACTGACACCCGCTTGGATATACCGCTTCTTATGACACCTTCACGGGTACAGAATGAACGGATAAAAGACGAACAGGATTTCGGGATTCCGTATAAAGGGATGAGCGTCAAAGAGCGACAAGATGAAACATACACGGATGCGTCCGTGTAGGTAGCGCCGGCGAGGCTCCGGCGGGAGCCGAAGGAAAGAGCTCAATGTGTCCACCATGCAAGATTCATGACGGGAACAGACTGCGACTAATGCAAAATTCATGTTGAGACATCTAACCGAGGTTACAAAACAAACCCGATCTGAATACGCGCGGTGCAATACGGTACAATACATAGTAAACACCCGCCCGTACATCGATTGTCCACGCTCCGGTCCGTGTGACTTCTATCTATTTCACCTCAGCGATATTTTTTCATAGGCGGGAAATTGTGTGCGGATGCGGATGCGGAGCGAGGACCCCCGCGGATGCACCGGCCGCCTCCCCCCCCCCCCCCCCATTGGTGAACCTGTCCCCCCCCGCCATGCATGGGTGATGTGGCGTCGCAGACCCTATTACTGACACATCCCGGGGCTGCCTCCAGGAGGAGGAGAAAAAAAGAAAAAGCCACAATGTTTCCAGAGCCAAACACGCTTGTAACGGCAGAAGAGAAGGGTTCGCAAACACGCTCTGACAAGGATTGCGCCAGTAACCATCCCCCCGCCCTGCCACCCCCTACATTTTAGATCTGCCGTGGCAAAGGGACGGGGGCCTAACCGCTGCTGACGCTTTGTAACCAAGTCAGGAAAGTCAGCCCCCACCCCAAAAAAACAACTCGGAAAGTTTGAAGGTTCTATGTAGGGTATAACCGGAGTACCGGCACACATGGAGAGCAGGGTGCCACTTTGACCAGGCTCCCCGAGGCTACGGATAAAACATGACATTCTTCCCTCCCCGTTCGTTAAAAGGTTCCGTGTGACACCAAGCATTACGGGTCCGGGTCCGGGTTTTCACGCCGGATTAGGATGACCCCCCCCTCCACCCCAAATAAGGGGGAAAAGGTTACGTGGCTACCGCGAGAAATTACCTCCTTGAACTTGAAGGAGGGAAGGGAGGTAGCGAGAGGAGCTATTCTCTCCCGTTATTTCAACTGCACGCCCGAAGGGCCGCTGGTCCTATTTCCTGCTCCCCCGAAATATTATTCTCTTTACTTTGATGTTATGGGTTTAAAAAAATGTTTTGCCTTTTTTTTTTTTTTACCCCCCTTTCCGCGGCTTCTTATCAGTGTAATTCCGAGCGCGCTTGACAACGCTGACCTTGATGTCACGGTTTCTTTGAGACTTCCCCTCTCCTCCCCGACTGCGATTATTGCGTCTGACGGCGCCAAACGCCGTTACGGCACCGTCAGGCGCCATGCACAACGGGGCCCGATATTAAGATGACAAGTATCACGCTAATTGTGTGTGTGTGTGTGTGTGTGTGTGTGTGTGTGTGTGTGTGTGTGTGTGTCCACTCACATCTCTCCGAGGAGACAGTCTGTTTGTCTCTTTCTTTCTTTCTTTCTTTCTTTCTTGTTGGAGCCGACCCTCGGTAAACGTGAGGTGCTTGTCACGCACGGCAGAGCTTTTCGGCCATTTACATCAACATCGCCGACGGCGATGCCCCGCGACCCTGTTTGCGCACGGATCGTGTGGGAACGTGCGTGAGGTTATCCCCCCTCCGCTCGCTGTTGCTCATAATTTCTCTCGATTCATCCATTATAGATCACAACAAATTCGGGAAGCGAATACCTTCTCCAGGCCGACAGCCACCCCACCATCTGCAAATGGTACGACGCCATTCAAAAGACGGTCAGTTCCTTGGTGAGCACTTACTTCTTATTAAACCTTATTGATCCTGACGTGATTAAGCGAAATGTCTGGTTATGAGTCACATGTATTAAAATGAAAACCTGGAGCTCTATAAATCATAGGCCGCCGTGTGGGATTCCAAAGCGCCGCTGCGTACATAACAATTAAGAGCAGAGCGGTGCATGTTGGGATAACACTTAAGTGGTGATACAATTAGTGACCTTTGCAACGGGGGAAGCTTCGTAAACCCCTCCTCCCCCTTTTAGTCCAGCAGGAACGGAGGCTCGGCTCCTGGAAAGCCCGGGCTCCGGAGGTCAAACAGCAGCGAGTTCCTGCCAAGACATGGCTCCCTTCCGGGGTACGGGTCGGCCTCCCCCGGCGCCAAGCAGCGCAACCCGGGACACCGCCGCTCCCTGAGTGAGTAACTGGGAGGGAGTTGTACGGGTCTGAAATGGAGTCGCTGGTAAAAGGTTTGACTCTTTATTTTTTATTTATTCCTTTTTTTTCTGGATTCAGTCATGGACGAGTCACTCGATTTATAAAAGGAAAAAAAAAAAAAAAAAAAAAAGAGTCGTTATGAATGGAATTCCCACGGGAATCATTTAATTCTGCCAAAATGATGCATTCAGGCGGAAGGATGTGAACGGTGGATCCAAGAAGATAGCTTTGCCTCATTCTCTTGAAAATATTTATTTTGGCAGAGAAATGCGCACAAAAATGTTTTGCTTCCGTCAAAAGTCACATCCAAAATGAATTTTGCCAAATACCTTTTTGCCAGAGTGACTCCTGAAGATATTTTCGCTAAGAACGAATCATTGGCTCAGAACGAACCGTTCGCTGAGAACGAATCGTTAGATAAGAACATATTGTTTGAGTCATGCGTCACTACTATGAAGCGCTTCCATTACAAGCTACTCATGGTTGCATTAAAAGTTGTTTTCAAGTATGCAAAAGAATGACGTGATGGTAATAGTTCTTCCCGCTGGAGTTATTCGGTGTGACACATTCCCTTGATATTTTGTGGCACTTTAATGGTTTTAGCAATACAAAAAAAATACAAGAATGCGCGACCAATGTTGATTTCAATTACGGCGGCAGGCAGAGGACCCATGACACGGGAACATGCTAATTAGCAATATGTCAGCATATGTCAAGAAGCAATTATGGTAATCCCTGTCAATGGTTCAAATCAATCTTGTCACCTTTGGCGTCACACAAGGAATATTATTGATGCTGGATGATCAAATTAAAATCCTAATTAGAGACGAGGGATGCGTAAGCCAAGATCCAGTCTCTTGTCGTTAGCTCTAGCATTTGCCTCCCGATTCCTGTCGATATACCCCGGCTTCCTCCCCCGGATGCAACGGGGTATTCATGCGACTCTCTCTTCAGTGACAGATATCATTCAAGGCACAGTTCAGAAGACGACACTGAGACAAAACCGGGCGAGGGGCGCGAGGCTAGCACGTGTTCCCGTTTTGACAGTGATGGGAACAGCCTCAAACGGAGTACACCAGCACTGGCACTGGCACTGGCACTGGGATTGGGGACTGGGGGGGAACTGGGGTGAGACTGGGGTGGAACTGGGACTGGGACTGGAATGGGACTGGGATGGGAATGGGACTGGGATGGGACAGGGACTTGGATGGGACTGGGACTGGGATGGGACTAGGATCAGACTGGAACTGGAACTGGGACAGGACTAGGATAGGAATGGAACTGGGCTGAGACTGGGACTGACACATGATCACCGCTATTTATGGCTCACTCTTACTGGATGAAACTCTCTTTCACTAGTTAAAGGAAGGAAAGAAAGAAAAGGAAAAGAAAATCAGCCCTACTTGTATTTCAAAGCTTGCCTGTACACAAAATGGGTCATTCCCGTTCATTTGGGAGGAGCGATCTGTTGGTTTTTATTAAAATGACAAGCGTTGCCCGGTCCCTTTCAAAAACAGTGGGGTATTCCCAAAGAAACAAAAGTGGGGAAAAAAGAAGGTTCAATTGGAATTGATAATGGAATAAAGAGGGAGAGGTGCCTCGAAGGAAGTCTGATGAATAATTAAGAATGGGAATGTGAACGGGGAAAATAGCAAAACATTGTAGAATCAGGTAGCAGCGCTGTCGCCACGCCCTTGTGTGTGGGTTGTATTCACATACTTCCTCCTACATTTACTCAAAGTGATGAAAGACAATACATTCTACCACATTTGATGTTATTATTATGAACAAAAAAATACTTTCAATAATAATTAAAAATCTGAATTCAAACATTTAGTTCCATATCAAAATGCTGTGCGATAATGAGGTTTATTGGAAAGTTTTATTTTAAACAGTATCATCAATAATTAATAAACAGGGGGAAAATGACTTTAGGTGAACACTATCACAAACGTAAAAGGACCATGAAGCATAGTCAATAAATATTTATTAATTTACTTGTCAAATTTTGTGTTTATTAATTAATTTGTTTGTTTGTTTTTAGTTTATTTATTTATGTATTTATTTATTGATGTGTTAATTAATTTACTATTTATGTATTTGTTTGTTTGTTTATTTATCTATTTACTTATTTTAACAATTTCAGATATTATAATTATTATAATTATTATTATTGTTATTGTTATTGTTGTTATTTTTATATATCATTATATATGTTTTATTCAAATATTTTGATTATTAATATCGATGAACAGGTCTCTTAAGGTAAACAAGGCATTGTTTCTTTTTATTTAGGTGTGAATTTGAACAATTTATGGAAACCATTCCTCCAAGATGGTAGAACAAAGGCGGCCTGAATGATTACAAGAATTCACGTGAACAAATTTAAGGAAAGAATCATCACGCCAAGCCACTTCCCTCAGCACCGTCCCCAGAACGGTGTACGAGCAACCGTCAGAGTGTGTTAAAAACAACAGGCAGTCGGGGGCTCCGCCATTGGAGTTCGAATCAAATTGACAAGCCCTGCCAGCTACAATCGGATTGATCCGTTTTCATATTCGTGAGTCCCGCTCTCACTCTCGTAAGCTTCTTGCGTTTGCGGTTTGTTGGAGCTCAAAAACCCATAGCGAGGGAGAATGACAATGTGTCTCACATTAGCCCCTTCCACCGGCGCAGTCCGACACTTTTGTCCCACATTGGAAGACATGTTTTTTAGTTTTATTTTTTCCCACCCGCAGACATGTTTGCCAGCTCCAAGCTGAGGCACAGCGTTTCGGACAGCGCCGACAAGAGTGGCGTCAAGAGCCGGCTCAAGAAATTCATCATCCGTCGACCGTCCATGAAGACCCTGCAGGAGAAGGGCATCATAAAAGGTGAATCGAATAAAAATGTCCTCCCCCAATGGAGGGAAAAACACGAGCTCACTGGTCATCGCATTATTCACGTTATCGCCTATCTCTCCAGCCGCCAAACAGCATTCCTTTTTAACGCAACGCTGAGGAGTCATTCTCTTAGGTTACAGAAAGTTAGGACTCCTATGGAGATTAAAGTTCCGGTTATTTTTCCGCAGTCATTCCCCCGCGTTAACGCGGTGTAGGAGAAGAAACTGCTTTCAGAGTGCTGCTCCTCTTTCATAATTGACTCTTACCGTGGAATTTTCACCCCTAATAGGTCTTACAGCGATTTCCAAAACCGTCTCCCACCCCACCCCACTCCCATCGCCGCACATTTCACTCAAAGAACAACGGCGATAGATAAATTAACCCGACAATTTTATTTCCTTTTTTTTTTTTTCTGCTTTTTTTTTTCTTCCCTCGAACAAACCCCCGTCCGCGCCGATTCCGGGGGCGTGCGAGCGGGCACATTTCCTCAAAGGGGGTAACTAATTTATTGAGCTCACGGTTGAAGGAAAATACACCATTAAAGGGCATATTTAAGCACATTTGCAATCCTTAGAAGAAGGTAACGGTATTTGGGATTTCCCCCAGCTTGGAGGAGACCCTTTAATGTTGTGTCCACGGGACAAACGGGAGGATCAAAGGAGGGAGGACGTTATTGACGGAATAAATGAAATACTTGTGGATTAAGGAATAGGGGGCAGGTGGCCCCCAGACTGTCCTTTTTGGCAAGAGCTGGTGGGCAAGCCACTTCAGAGAGAGAGAGAGAGAGAGAGAAAGAGAGAGAGCGAGAGCGCTTCCTCAATTCACCCCCCCCCCCCCCCTTCCTCCCATCCTCCTATCATTCTCCAGAATGCAAATTAAATCCATGCGACGGGAGGGTTATTTGAATTCCTTTAGGAGGGGTAATTTCGCTCCATCCCCCCACAACACACACATTCCCCCCGCCCCCCCCTCTTTTCGCTTATCTGGCGAGCGCTGGTGGAGAGTGCATTTTGTATGCAAAGGTGCCTCGCTCCGAGTCATTTATGTATTTGGTGTGCCCTCCCCTCTCCTTCCCCTCCAGTGGATAAACAAGAGGGGGGCGGGAGGGGGTCGATCTTTGATGTTGCGCGGGGCCGCGAGACGCTGCGCCCCGCGCAATTCGGAGAGGCAACCTCATCAGCCGGTGTGAAAAATCGGCCCGTGGTTCCCGCCCGGCGCGCGGCTAACCCTGGGCTCGTTGAGGCCGCGGCCTTCCTATCGATAGCCGCAGAGGGCCTGCTGGTACGACTTCAGAGAGGTCGTCCCAGCAGAGTCAGTTGGACAAAAGTTCGAGTCATGAAGCAATGGAAAGGTTGGGAGACGGCAAAGGGGACGCATATGAGGTACTGCCCCTGATTAGAGTTTAGCTACCGGGGAGGGGGGGGGGGGGGGGACCCGAGGATAGGAGAGAAAGGTTCAAAAAGTATTCAAAGTTACAAATCCTACTCTTGGCCACACAAAGTCTAGCAGCGGAGGGTGTAGCAATTGAAATAACGATCTGGCAACAAAAGAAAGATACTTCTGTCAAAGGCATTTATTACTTGACTGTTGCTAATTCCCCTAATTCAGACCATGCATTGAGTCGCCGACTGGGGCTTTTGCAGGGCTCCAGCTTTGCTCTTATTCTAATTCGTTCTCTCCGTTCCCTTCCAGATCGTGTGTTTGGCTGCCACTTGTTGACACTCTGCGAACGCGAAGGAACCACTGTGCCGGCATTCGTCAAGCTCTGCGTGGAAGCCGTTGAGAAGCGAGGTACCCGGCCGTTCGCCACTCTCCCCTTCCTGCGTGGGAAAGAGATTGAAACCCACGATATCCGTGTGGGAAAGAGCTTTCAAGCGCTTTCCGCTCCTGTATAAGGAGTTTGCCGTCCTGACCGAGGCCCCCGTCCGGCCCTAGTGTTAGGTCCGCTCTTCATCTCCCCGTGACGCCATCGTTCATTTAGCATTTCGCGCCTGTGTTTACAACGTCTTTACGAGTTGTTGACATTGGCCCAGCTCATTCATTTGAGAAGGAGCACGGCATGGAAGTTCCAGGGAGAAGGTCCGGGTCATTGACTTATAGCTTTCCCAGGCCTCCCCCCGATCACCAGCGAGGTTCTAAAGACATTGGAACCCAAGAGGAACCCCCCCCCCCCACCCCCCTGCATTCCCCAAAATCGTTCCAGCTTCCAAAAAACAAAGTCCACTGCAGAGTGTTTATAACACCCCTTCGAAAATTGTCGAGTGAATTATGTGTTTGTGTAATGGGTTCTGTTTGCGGCTTTGGCTGAACGTTTGTTCGGGACTATTAGTTTTCTTGGGGTAAAGAAAATAGATATATATAAAAAAATAATAATAATTGTGGCGGCCTGATAAACTTGGCCGAGAAAACAATACTCATTAAAGTGCTTTAAATCTGGTAACTATGGTAATTACGATTTAAGGCTCTGTGGTGTTTGTTGATCTGCGGTGGACTTTGGTCAGTAAGAAAACAAACGGTTCAACACGTGTCGAGGAGTCACAGCGAGGGCGATTCTGAAGGAGGAGACGGAGGAAAAAAAACAAACATTTGCTTCCCACTCTGCAGTCGAAATGAAGGGCCTGACGGAATTGTACTCTCACCTCTGTCTCTCAGGCCATTTTGACATTTGTGCCACAGTGGAAAGGGTGGAGTGGGGTGGGGGTGGGTGTGTGTGTGGGGGGCGGGGTCGGTCCTTTTTAAAACAGGACATTGTCAGGCACTGTCTCCTTTACTTCAGGCCAGCACTGTCCTCAAGTTCGCCCAGCAGTGGCACAACACTTTAGTGCCACTGTCCACAGGCCTTTGGAACGCGGACATTCATTAGTGCAATCAATATAAAGGGCAGAAAACGTCACCCTGGCTACCTCTGCTCAGAGTTACCCGGCTGTGACAACACTGTCCCCAAAATGACGGTGGCCTCATTCCACGCCTCAGGCTGCAGAAAGAAGAACAAAAAAAAACAAAAAAAAAACCCCGGAGAGGCCGTCTCACGGAATGCACTCACGTTTTTGTCTTCGCCGAGTCGGGTTGTTTTGTGATACTATGGGGATTTTGTACCTGCGCTGTCACATAGCGCTTAAATCATACGGGAGTTATTCTGTAGGCTGTACTACAAGTACTATATATTAGGGCTGTCAAACCATTGAAGTAATTAATCACGGTTTATAGCTTGATATTTACAGGATTAAAGTAATTAATTACGATGAATCGCAATTTAAAAATGTAGTCAATTTTGACCCTGAGAAAAGATGTTTCTGTATAAAAAGTAGTGCATTAAGTTATGAATTAATCCAAATGTGCTTAATGGCATTATCCCCATAAACAAGCTGCCATCGTTCTCCTATTCCTTTGCACTAAGCCTGCTGCTAAGACAAAGACGCCAGTTTACATTTCTGTATGTATTCTGTATTTCTGCATATACAGTATAAAATAATTATTTTGCTGCAGACCCCCTCTTAAAAGAATTACCGGCATTAAAAATGTATCTCGTTAACGTGTTTTAGCACACAACTGTACTAAACATACAGTTATAGACTTGAAATGCCTAACTTCGAATGAATGTATATGACTTGAATAGACATTGTTTTACAAAGAGAGTCACATAAAAGAAAATAAAAAGAGTTCATTTTTAGACCGGGGACAATGAAAGCATGACAGGCCGTCAGCTGGACCGCCATTGAGTTGGTTTGGCAGACTGCGAGTTGCGTACTTGGATGCATTGCAGAATGGCAGCCGTACTCTGTAATCAGAGTAGTGCTCAAACTCTCCCAGTGAAATGGAGCCATTTGGCCCCTTCCGGGTGCCTGACTAGGCTCACCCACGGCTTATCCTACAGCGCTCCATATCGACAGGAATTGAAAACCAAAGTATTACAAGTTAATTTCTTCATTTTTTTGTCATCTGAATTCATGTTTTTGCTTTGATTGTGTGTATTTGTCTTTCAGGTGATGCCATATGTGCCACTCTACAATATTCAATATAGCCATTGTGAATTAAAGTAGAAAGTTCGACTTTTCACATATTTTAATTGCATTATACAAATAAGAATATAACAATAAATTGTTTCTTTTGAGTATGTAAACTATAAACCAAAATCTGCTCGTTAGATAAGTGTCATGCTGTCGTTGGAATTTTTCAAAATAATGCAATAGATTTCAAAAATATATAAACCTAAGTCGAAAAAAAAACACATGCACACATCAGAAAGTTACATTTGTATTTTTCATGTAATTCATCAAAATTGTTATATACAATATGGCAACAAATGATTTGTTATTTATTGTTGTTAATTATTTTTTTTCTAGCACGGACACTGAAAACCAAGAACTGCCATGAATGTAGTTCAATTTCATATGACCTGGAAATCAGTGGCATCACACTATAGTTGTAATGAATATATTACAATATATCATTTCTGATGATTGTTGATATGTTTCTTGATTATTTTGTATTTATTTTGTTAGTTTTATTTTATTCAAATTTTAATTTATTATATGTATATATTTATTTGATTATTATTATTGTTATTATTATTATTATTATTATTATTATTCATAATATATTTCTTGACTATCTTGATATGTATATATTTGTTTATATCTTCCAGGGCTGGAAGCCGACGGTATTTACAGAGTGAGCGGCAACCTCGCCACCATCCAGAAGCTGCGCTTCATAGTGGATGAAGGTTGGTGAAGGAGAATCCTTCTCTTACCCCTTGAGCGCACACAACTCACCACAACTTTAGTTATTTATGTCACAGTGGCGAGCAAGGTACTTAAGTTTGTTCGAAAAGTTTCATGTTTTGTACCCGCAGTATCGAATCGAAGCGCTTTAAATTGCTCTAGAACGAACTCGCCAGCAGAGGAGCCGGTACCTCGAGGACAGAATATTTTATTGGGCTGCATGATAAATATTCTAAACCGCAACTCCCTCTCACCCCCTGAGAGAGAAAAATGAAAAATAAAAACCTTGATAGAAACCATTATACAGCATATCCATTCCACTCCCTCTGAACATCAACCGACGTTTCCATGTGAGGTGTTCCGGGCCACGGGGAGATTTCTCGCCCAAACAAACAGACAAATAAACAAACAAACAAACAAACAAACAAACAAACAAACAAACGTCAAGGGACCTCGCAGACCTCACCGCCCATTGCGAAAAATCGCAGAACAAGCACCATCTGTAACTCCAGGCGGTTGCCGGAAGCGATGTAGTGAGTGACATCACCGACATTTTGGCCCTTTCTGTCACGGAGGCGCCACGTCCGTTCCACCCGCTGGTTCCCTAGCTCCAAGGGAGAACTTCTGACAGACTCAGGGAGTGGCGGGGCGGGGGGAAGAAAATACTTTTTCGTGAAAATAACGTCGGGTTTCGGGTGCACGTCCTAAAACACTCGCAGCTTATGAGCACGTAAGCACGCGACACGTTCTACCTTTGAGTTTGCCTCAAGTGACAGTCAGTGTCATCTTCCTCCCCCCTTCTTTAGCTGCCAGTGATGTACAGTCCAAAGCAAAACATGACTCTAATACAAGGAGCTTAGAGGTGTCAAGCGGATCAACCGGCTAAAACTCAAAAGTTTGCACCGCTCTGTCCTTTGACAGAAACAAGCGCACCCTGGGAAGGAACCGTCGTCAGCCGTCATTCTCCTGCAAAGCCTAGGTTTTATACATTTTCTTTCTCTAGGTGCAGGCCAACAGCTCCCAACGCTCGCACTACATGGGGTTTAAGCCTATTTCCGAGCAAATGCCCCCGCCAAAGCGACTCCTCTCCGCGCAAATTATTCAGCACGTCCCCCGTGATACTGCGTGATTATGTTTGCTGCAAAGGGTAATTGTCTCGGTAGGTGAAGGATGGCATATTTCCAGCGCGGTGTACATCCTGATGTGACTTTGTGCGAGGGGAAACGCGCCCTCAGACCTTCCGGGCCTGTCAGCTTGGCTCTGGCTCAGCCGGCGTCCCCTCCCCCGTCTTCCGAAAAACCCGCCGCCCGTCTACCTGCCGGCCCGCGTCACCGCCAGGGGTGCGGCGTGGTCTCAGCCCTATTAAAACCGAGCGGCGTCGGCGGAGGGGTTATTTGGCCTGGAAATAGGGAGAGGAAACATGTGGCGCAGCGGCGCTCTGGGCAGCCAGGGGGACGGCCGGCTGTTAGCGAGCGCCGCTGTTAGCAGGTAAACATTAGCATAGTAATTAGCCCCGGCTAATTCTCCCAATTAAAGCCGTGTTGTTCCCTCTGTCTCCTTCCCCCCTGGTGTTCTCCCCAGAGGAGGAGCTCGACTTGGACGGCAGCCAGTGGGAGGACGTCCACGTTGTCAGCGGCGCGCTCAAGATGTTTTTCCGCGAGCTGCCGGAGCCGCTGTTCCCCTTCCGGTTCTTCGAGCCGTTTGTGGAGGCCATAAGTGAGTAGAGAGCCCCGGCTGCTGCGCTCCTGTCAACCGCCGCCAGGTTTTGCGCGGCGTTTCCCGCCTTTCCGGATCATCCCGGCAAAGGCCCCCCGCTGCGAGTCACCTTGCCAGTCCCTGTGACTGTTGCAAAGCGTCCCCCCCTTTGACTGGGGGTTCTTATTCATCAGACCTTTTTTTTTTTTTTATTACAGAGCCGATATCACAATGATTCCTGGGTAATATGTCAGAATGGTACTTGATATTCAGCCAAGGCGATATTTTATGCAGTCTTTCCCGGCGTTTTACATAGTAACACATTCATTGGGCCCTGCGGTGTATTAGCCTTAATCCTGTTTACAGTGTGCGCCTCTGTTTGCCTCTAGAATCGCCGTCCCTCAAGGCAGCTCGGTTTTTAGACTAAACTCTTTCTCACTCCGCGAGCCAGAGAGTGAGAGCGAGGGACCACTGGGGATTGGGCTGATCGGCAAAGTTGATGTTTCCGCTATGCGCATGGAGGGGGTGGGAGGGGGGGGGGGGTCAATGGGGCGTCCGCCGCGCCACCGGTCAATCACGGATCCACGCGCGGCACTGAGTCTGATTGGTTTAATAAATCATGGAACTGGGACGGAGATAGGAGAATTTTTTTTTTGTCTCGTTTTTTTTCTCCCCTCTCTCCAGAATTCCACATTTTTCTTCCTCAGTTTTTAATGAAAGTTGAATTGCGCCCCAGCGTCGGCGGATGAAATGAGCTCCCATTCAGAATTCTAATCAAACGGACCCCCCCCCCCCCCCTCGATGTACGGTGGCATAATTTCATGACGGTTGAAAGTAAAAGGTAATCATAATATATAAATGAATGAAATAATGTATGAGGGAAGGAATGAATAGATAAAGGAACGGCAAGGGCAAGGCTAACAATTGTTTGACAATGACATTATTTTGGTTGAACATCTCTACTTGATCTCAAAGGGTCGTGGTACCTGAAGGACAGTCGCATCCAAAGGGGTCAGTGCCGAACAGCCCCGTAGCCCCGACCCCGGCGGGGGTTGGGGATACTTTCGCTCCGTCGGGCACTCGGAGGGCTCAGACAGAAGCTGTCACCAGAGCTTCGCGTCTCGCCGTCCCGTCTCACCGCTCAGTTAAGGCCCCGGGGGTTGGGGGGGGGGGGGGGGGGGGGGTTGGGCACGGCCCCGCTAACCTTGTCCAAACAACGCCAGGAAAGGTTGGCGTCTGGCACCGAAGCGCTACCTGAGCCGCGCCTTGTGTTTTTTCCCCCCGAGGGGTCAAGCCCTGGGCCAGCGGTGTCAGTTGGTTTTCAGTATCGTGACTGGAGGAAGGCGATACTCCAGACTCCGGCCCCCAGAAGGGCTCTCTCGTCCGTCGCGTAGCTTTTATGGTAATATCGAGGGTCGGCCCGAGCTCGGTTTTCAATTGTGTAAATATATTAAACGTTCACTTACCAAATGTGGGGCCACCTAAGTTATATGAACCCTTCAGCAAAAACTCAGGGTTCCCGCCTATGCCCTCCCTCCCCCCCAAAAAAAATAATACTCTCCCAGAGACCTTGAAAGCAGATTGCCAACAATCCCAAGGTGGTGGCGTCGTAATTTGGCAATAAATATTTACATGCTTCAAAAATGTAGGCCAGAATACCCACTGGCGCTCAAGGTGGTTCCATCCAGTTAATCAGATAAGCGTGCGCTGGGTTGATGAGCCGCAGACAGCGTTTAGACAACTAATTACCAGCGGAGGAAGCCCCTCGTAGCGGGAGGTGTAATTAGTCTAACCTGCTACGCGTTCCTTGCTCCAACCCTCCCAGATCAAACGGCCATGGGAGGAGGAGGAGGCGCGGATTCGGGACTGAACGCAGCGGCGGTACTGTAATACGAGAGGACGCCTTCAAGAGCGCGAGCGAGAGAGCGAGAGAGACGTGAGCAGATGTTTTGCCGGAGCACCACCGTAGTTCGTGTTCTAAATGCACCGCGACGCTTTGTACCTTGTCGCGATGTGACGGCCCCAATTGAGCTCCGCGCCGCGCGCGCTCGCTCCACGAGACCGCTGCGAGACGGGGGGTCGGAGTAGGCTGGCTGAGACGGCTGCGTTGGGTTCCGAAGCAGGAGGTGCACTTCAAACGACGGCAGCACAAAAGACGATGGAACCACCGGAGAACGAGTCCCAGAACACCGCCGGCAGGATACTCGACAGGAACTCACTGAGAACTCGGCGGTGAAAGCGGCGCGAGCTCGACAGTGAGAGGATGTGCTTTGTGAAAGTGGCTTTGCTTTAGATACAGATGGAAAAAAAAAAAAAAGGAGAAAATTGTGAAATCAAACTCAATGTCATTTATTGACAGTACCTGTATTTTCTCAAATAGTGACCGGGGCTTTTATTTACCTCAGCTGCCGTCTGGGTGCCGTGCTCCTCAAGATAAACACGTCTAAAATAAATTTGCCTTATCGGTTTTGTTGGGAGACGCGGGAATGGACGCACATTCCAACCGTCCTGATCCAAGGCGGAGTCGGGTTAAAAATGTTTGTATCAAACAAGTAGAAACTAACGAAAAACAATAGATCTGAAATAAAAACGCAGTCGGACCGGAACACGGGAGCTGCACGGGATGCGCGGCACAGAGCTGGAGGAGAAAAGTCACACACACACACTGACTCACATTCAGCCTGGTTTACCATTTTTCTATTTGGGGAGATACGGTATCTATGAAACATGCTCTGAAAAAAAAAAACCAAACAAAAAAAGAGAGCTTGTTGAAGAGAGAAAAGGAGGTGGTTGAATGACAGGGAGAGGGAGGTTGAAGTCCGCCCCCTGCCGTGACGCAACGGCATTTGGGCCAATCGCGACAAGGGGAGCTCTCACAAGGAGACAAGGTTTGCCTCGGGGGCTTTCAACTGAGAGCACAGGAAGAGCCCAGATCACCGCCTAAATTTCTTATTATCTTGTACTGAATACGTCTTTTTGGTCCAAAAGCTCTTCTTCTTTTTAAGTGAACCTCACCTGAAGCAGGTGAACCCTGTCTGGGTTCTAAAGGAAAACAAGTTGTGGTGTAACCAACTTCCACTTACTGTTGACTCTCCGCCACTTGGCCATATTTCTTGACAACACGTTATTTTGCAGCGCCAAACTTCCCTCCGGGATTTCATCTATTTAACCCTAATCTATAATTATCATATTAAAAACCAGAGAACCAGCTCGTGTCAAGGGCCCATGTTTGGCAGCGCGCGGTCAAAGAGCCCACCAACGGCACTGGCGGGGTCCAGCACCGGAGCCTAAATGCGGGTACGCGACTGGCTGCCCCATCCATCAGCGTGGCGGAACGGGTCTCCCCGGGTCGTCCTCCTGCTCCTCCTCCTCCTCCTCATCATTAAGCGTGCCGCGGCGGCCATTTTGGCTGCATCCATTCTGGATGCTGTGGATTGTGGGCCGCGGTGAAGCCGCATTGCTGGAAACGAGAGATTATTGCGCGCTAATTGAACCCCCCACCACCACCACCACCACCACCACCCCGGTCGACGGGGGCCGGGGGTTGGGATTCAAATTAGGCGATTTCCAAAACTTTGCCCGTCCATCTTCGACCGGATGCAAGCTCGTTTTGTTCGTGTTCTTGTATTTTAAACCCGCCCCCCCCCCTCCCCGCCCCGCCCCAACACGCTCTCTCAACTGCTTTGATCTGTGTTTCATTTCTTTGAATTCATTCTCTTGCTACTCCTTTCTTGGCACGCACAGATGTACCGCCCCCCCCCACCTCTTGGTTCAGTATGTTGTTGTTTTGTTTTTTTTGGAGGCGGGGGGGGGATCCTCAGGTGGGGCCCCATGCTCCCCCGCCCCCCCCGCTCAGTCGTTCTGTTCATTCCGTTCGTTCCGTTCGCTCTTGGACGGCTGAGGGGAGCAGCTGTGTTTGCAGGCCACGATCCTGGCAGCGAACGTGGCAGAATCTATTATTCATGTGGCCCCAGTATCGGAGCTGGGGGGACTGGGGGGGGGGGGGGTCTGGAATCTCCAGCCACCTGTCTCGCAGACAAGCGTGCCTTTTTGTTCCGCCGCGAATCAATGCGAGAGAGCGGAGAAGAAAAAACAAAAACACACGCGCACGCACACACACACACACACACTGATGAACCCAGTAGATTATAATCTTTTTTTGTTGTTGTATTTTTTTTATTATTATAATTTTTTTTTTTTATCTTCGTCGAGCGCTGACATCGATGTCGCCCTTTGAAGAGCCCCGCCACTAAAGCCACCGAAGCCACCGAAGCCACCGAAGCCACCGAAGCCACCGCGTTTGGGGCTTTTTCCGTGTCGCCGTCGTTTTTGTTGTTTATAAACCGGGATTTTATTTCTAATTAATGTGTAAAAAGGACTCTGAGTTCTCTCTGTCTGCATGTGTGTGTGTGTGTGTGTGTGTGTGTCTGTGTGTGTGTGTGTGTGTGTGTGTGCGTGCGTGTGTGTGTGCGCGCGCGTGTGTGCGCGTGGTTGCCTGACCTTTCCTGCGTTTTCCCGTTCTTTGTTTTTTTTTTTTTTGTTTTTTTTTTTTGTTTTTTTTTTTCCTTCTCCCAGAAATTAAAACTGGGGAGCGTTCGAGAAAAAAAACGCCAAAAATACCCTATTATTCTGTTATTCTGCTAATTCAAAAATGCTAATTAGGAAAAAAAAAAGAAAGAAAAAGAATATATCTTTTCTTTTCACTTTTCACCGTTTGCTGTTTGGGTCCTCGTCTGTGCCCTCGGTAACCATGGAAATGGGAGTCGTGAGTTGGTAACTGGGCCACCCAGGCAAGAACAGATAGCGAGAACGCCGCTCCGCCGCCATCGGGGCGATGCCAGGGACTTTCTTTTTTTTTTTTTTTTTTTTTAATTCCTCTTTTAGCCAGATTCACTCCCTTCACCCCACAGACACAGTGGAGGGAGGGGAGTGAGAGTGGAGTCAGGACATCTGTCGTTGGCCTTGCGTTCACCCGTACCTGTATCGGCCCCATTCAGCCTTAGACCCGGATACTGCTCCGTCTCTGACACGCCACAAATCCTCGATCAACCCGCATCGCATCGCACTTTCTTCCCATTTTCCCAGGGTTTTTTGGGGCCCGGCGCGCCATACACCATACACATATTTCCGATCATTTCGGGATCGTTCTGGTCCTAGTTGGGTCCGGTCCGATCCGTGCGCTATCTATCTGCGGGTCAGCTCCGGGTAGCGCGCCACCTCCATCTGCTTCAAAGAGCGTTTATTGTACATATTTATGATCTGGCCTAGTTTTGACGAACCGTCGCTTTCAGGGAGAAAGAAAGGAACGTAGCTCCTACTTTTGGAAACGTACCTCTGCCATCTATTTTTTTTTTTTTCTGTTTCCCAGAAATGATGCACAGAGACTTATTGAGCACAGCCGAGCCATTATCAGTCAGATTGATTATTCACTTGTTCCTAATGAGTATTCATTATGTTTGTGTGTTTTCTTGCGTTGCCGGGGTGTGGAGTGAAGCCCTCCAAAGCATAAATATGCAATGAAATGAAATTAATAAATTCCGCTGCCGTGCCCCCCCCCCCCACGCGTTTCTAATTGCCCCCCCGATAATTCATTCACCTCCGATCACAATGACACCTTTTCACGCCGGGAAAAAAAAAAACGGGCGGTTTCCGACACCGTACTTCACTCACGTACTTACTTACTTACTTATTAGCGCAAGTTCTTTTTATAACTCTTTGAAAAACTCCAGCTCATTTGCATGCCAAGCAAAAGCTGGCCGTGCAAAATCGTTTGAAATGCAAAAACACATCTAGTTTCTATATTTCATCAAGGAGCGTTTCATGTTTAATAAATTACAGGCGCCGTCCCTCTAAGACTTTGTTATTCATTAACCAAAAAGCACACAATTGGGATCCATTTAAAATCTTAATCACGACCTGCAGGATTATTTGCTTTCTGCTAATATTTGCCTTTGACGGGGGGGGCGGGGGGGGGGCTTGTTGCAGCCGGCTGTCTCTGAGACGAACCAGGTCTCCGTGTTTGGAATGGGATTAGACGCACACACCGCTTTTTTTTTTTTTTTTTTTAAGGTGCCGAGTGTGTTTCACTGTTCACTGTGATTCACTGTGTCGCCGATTGAAACACTTATCTGGGGGAGGGGGAAGGGGGGGGTGGGGTGAAGAAGAAAAAAAAAAACTTGAGGCGATTGTCTGGTTAATTAATAGAATTTACACGGAATGGATGAGCAAAGGAATTTGGTGGGTATTGATTTTTTTATGTTTAGAAAAGGACATTCCTGGTTGTCATGGTATCAGTAAAAATTATACATTATGATAATAACAGTATAATAATGATAATGTATGATTAATAATAATAACAATAATATATTGTAACAATATCATAATAACAATAATAATTTTCATAATAAAACAATAGTAGTAACAATAATAATTTTCATAATAAAACAATAGTAATAACAATAATAAAGTAATGATAATACTTATCTAATGATAATTGTATAATAATAATAATAATAATAATAATAATAATGATCCATGGATAATAACAATAATAACAATTTGGAAAAATAATGAAAGCATAATAATAGCAATAATAATAATTGTAATCATAATGTTAATAATTAAATCATGAAAAAAACAATATAATAACAACTATAATCATGAATTATCAGCATAATCCTAATAATTTTTTTAAAATAATAATGATGAAATTACAACAATAATAATTATAGCAATAATCATAATCATAATCAGAATAAAAGTATGTTTCATCATGGATTACCATGTGGATTACACACTGTCCATTATACCACAGGGATTATACCACAATGAATTTTACACCCGCCCCCCCCCCCCCCAGACCTAATTACTGGACCTCTACACAACACAAGCATCCGATATCCTCATCATGCGTTTCCTTTTGATGTAAAAAATCCACCTTGCGTTATAAATCTCTTTACATTATAGCACTTGCAATTGCAGTACTTTGACAATCGCAAATGCGCTTGTTTTTCTAACTGTATATATGATCGGCTTATATCTTTGATACTCCCAGAAATGGCCATTTTCCCATGTGGATAATAGAGTGGGATCTATTAACTGAGTGTGCGTAAATACCAAATGTCTAGATGTTTTGGTCGTCGCTTGTTAAGCCGCTATCTGGGTATGGACTCCTGCCACGCTGATGCCAGGTCGGTGTTTTTGGTGTTTCCGCTCTCCTCCAATGCAATACACCTCGCCGGCGTATTGGATTTCGATCGTGTTTGTTTGTGCTGCGTGGCGAACGGGTCTCGGCGGGGACCGGGTAATGGTCTCCTTGTCATAACAGACCATAAATCACTCTGCTCCCTCAAGGTGCCCAAAAAGCAGCCTAATACCTCGGCCTGGGACCCTGTTCTGACATGACTAATGTGCATTTAGCCTTCTGCGGGTTACTGCCCCTTCTACCACACATTTTCTCAGCCCTGTTGCTCCGTCATTCGGGGAAGCTTGACTCTGGACGTGTGTCCGTCCGTATATACTGAGCCGTTGCTAACGTGTTCCTTCTTTTCGCCGCTTCTTCCGTCTGATTAGTCGGAGTGATTCAGCACATTCAGCGGTGTCCGGTCTTTAACTATTTCGCCCGTTTTAAATTAATGACGGCGTCCCTCGCCATCTGTCCCGCGATGCGACGGTAGGCTGAGGGGCATCTCCAATATGTCCGCCACCAACGGCAAAGTAATTAATGAATCAGGTCCGCGGTGCCAGCGATTACGCAGAGACGAGATTAAATATTTCAGAGCCTACTCGGGGATGCCACCGATAGGTTGTTTGGCGGCAGCAGATGCCGGCGAAGTGATGGTTTTTGATCCTCCCGCCCGTTTGAAG
>NC_137210.1:7374613-7452113 GCF_960531495.2 Zeus faber
CTGACTTTGACACGCTGCCGCTGTATAAGCCCTGAGTCAGGGCTGCTGTGCTCTGTTCTCTACTCTTCGACGAGGCAGATTGACAGAAGGGTCAAAGTCGCCCTTTTGAGGGGACGGCGAGGTCGGCCAGCGTCCTGCCCTTCCTCAGCACTATCCAGGTCCCACGTGAGGGCTGCGGGAAGTGACCTCGGTGCTGCGTGCGCAAGTTGACTGGCCTCTGTCCACTCTGGCCGTCCTGGTCGAGCTAAAAGGGGCCATATGGCTAAAAGCCCGCGTCCCCGGAGAGGTGTTCCATCCCATCCCGAGCCGTTCTCCATATTTACCAGCCCGCGCGGGAGGCCAACTGACTCATTTTAGATTTATGAGCCCCTCCCCAAACTGGAACATACCCCTTGGCTGCGGCGCGGAAACGTGTTTGTCTGTTTGGTTTTGCATGCCAGGTTCCTCAATTAGTCCAAAGCTCCCTATTCATATGCCCGCGGAAATTGCCCTCGGAGGATGGATGGATGGACGGACACCGACTGCTCGTTCTCGTGTTGTTTTCGAAGAAAGAAGAGATGGGTGGGAACTGGGAGTTTTAAATCCCTGGCAGTACCTCTGAATCTGTCCCCACAAAATCCCCCCGCACCCCTCTTGCCACGCAAATAATGACCCCCCCCCCCCCGAGATCATGTCATGCTACAGCATGGCACTGACTTCCACCACACCCACACCTACTGATGTGGGCTACTTCCATATTCCCTCCTTTCACTTTCTTCCTCTCTCACCCCATTCCGTGCCCCCCCCCCCCATCCCCCTTTGTAGTACATGTCGAAAAACTAAAGCCTCTGCCTAATCTAAATTGCACAGCCGACCACAGTAAATGAGGATCATGTGTCGATTTCTTTATTTATTTGTTTTTTCGCGTACTTTCATTAATATTATTATTATTATTATTATTTTTATAATTATTATTATTATTATTATTATTATTATTATTATTATATTGCTGTGAAAAATGGCGCCCGGTGTCTCACCCGCAAGCTCCTACTGGGATGTCACCAGGGGCGGGGGCACAGGTGAAGACAGTGGAGGATTGGGACGAAGCAAACTTTTTCACGGCTGCCTCAGCTGACCACAGCAGCGCTTATCAGAGACGTCGGACAAGATCACGGAATGGCGCTCGAGTGTGTGTGTGTGTGTGTGTGTGTGAGCGCGCGTGCGTGTGTCTGTGTGTGCGTGCGTGCAACCTCCTCGCTCCTCTCCCACATGAAGGTTTACTTTGAAAACGAAGAGTGTTTTTTACGACTGCTGGGCTCCTTCACTCGGGGGTTTTTTTAGTTTTTTTTTTTTTCTTATTTCGGTCCTGGCAGGGGCCGGGGCCCTTCACTAACGCAGGAGTCTATGAAGTTTTTTTTTTTTTTCCCCCGTCTCCTTTGTTGTGGCTTCATCCTCTGCCTGTGTGGAACCAACGCCCCCCCCCCCCCCCCCCCCCTTCCCTCCTCCTCCTTCCCCAATCCTTCGGGTCTGGCTTCAATATGGGCGCCTGTGTACTCGCATTGTGATGATGTGGTCAGGGAAACCAGATTCTCTGAAGTGTACCTTCACTTAGCCGTTCTATTTCTTCCCTGGTTCTGTGGGTGTTTTTGTCGCTGCCGCTCATGGCTGCCATTCACCGCAAAAGGGCGCGGTTTTTTCCATCTCCCCCACCCCCCTCCTCCTCCCCCACCAACTCCACCCCCCACAAACTTCTCGCTGACCTTAAGCGAACGGCTTGAAATGCGAGCGAGACCTGAAATCACTGAGTACCCCACCCCACCCCGGAGTGGATTCCATCGTTGTTCTTTTTTTTAAGTGTGTGTGTGTGTGTGTGTGTGTGTGATCAATGTGATTGAAGGGTAAACCTGGAGATGCCTACTGGAAACATTCCCCACCCATCTCTCTCTCTTTCTCCACTAGCCCTCCGTCCTCCTCCCACTTCCACTTCCACTTCCTCCTCCTCCTCCTCCTCCTCCTCCTCCTCCTCCCCACCTCAATTTATTATCTGCCCTGTGATCCTGAAGGAGTCAACGATCCTGACCCAATTAGTGCAAGCCTTCCAGGCGAGCGACGGAGGAGGGGAGACGCCATCATGGTCCAGCTCCCATATCCTGTCATGTCGCGCCCCCCGCCACCCACCGCACTGGAAAGGGAAAGGGAATTTTAAAAAAAACACACACGCAAAAAAACCCCTGAGATGCTAATTAATTAGCACGGGCATCTTGGTCGGCGATGCTTACTCGGGAGGAGAAGGAAAGAGGGAGGGGGGGGGGGTATCAATGGTTCGTCAGTTCACATCAAGAGACCCCCATTGTCACCTCCTCCTCCCGGGCACGCCGGACACTCACCCTTGTGCACCCCACCATGGATACCCCCGACCCACCCCCCGCCGAATCCCCTCTAAGCCAGTGAGCTGGGCTCGCAGGGGAGCGCGTCCACGGTCACTCCGCAGGACAAGTGGGAAGTCGGAGGGAAAAGTCCAAAATGGTAAGTGGTGGAAAGGATGGCGAGGAGGAGGAGGAGGAGGAGGAGGAGGAAGAGGGATAGCGGCCCCGCTGTATTAACACTCCCAGCTGATTGCCAGCGAGCTGAAGGATTAGCCCGGCAGAGCACTAGGTGATGTATTCCTCCTGTGAATATACAGTAGAATGACTTTAATAATTGAGTCTCCTTATTTGAGATCATTAGTGAGCCATTAGGCATGGCAATCCAGACCCTTAGATCATTGTAGGCTTCTAATTAAGTTAAAATGCTGATGCCGGGACAGGCACGGAACCAGTGATGTACTGTGTACACGCAGAGGGGCTGAGGTTAATTGCAGACATAAATGGGAAATTATAGCGTGTACACATTTCTAATCGGGTTTCACTTACAACTGCACTCAGGGACACACCCCGAAACACTTAGTCAAGAAATGTACAATAAATACTATACGGTAGAGACACAGAGCGCACGAGTCGTTCCCCATGTATTTACCTGTGGTTCTTTCAGGGGAAACGGCATATTTGTTCATTAACGGTGTCATATTTCATTGTAAGGGATTAGGTTTTAGCGGGTTTGGAGGGTGCCGGGTTGGTGATTTGTCCAAAGAATTCATCTGCAATAACCTGTCTCGCTAAACTTTCGCTTTAGTTACTCTCTCTCTTGGCTCCTTTCCTCCATTCTCGACTCTTTACGGAGTCGGCGTTGATCCCGTAAAAACTCCGTAACCGCGCCTCCGGTGACACCCAGTGAATGACCCATGCGCAGTTCACCACCCACCTGGAAACAAGACGCCCCAATCTGGAGGCAATTACCGTGACTTACCCGCAACAATTTCCAACGACTGCTTTGCTGCACATTTTTTTCTTCCCTCCCTTTATTTACAGCTCGACGACGCCTCGTGACACACGCGTTATTTCTTAAGAACCGAACGGCGGCGTGAAAAAAAGGCGCGACGGCGCCACGTGAGGCCGCGTATCGGGCTTCCACGTACCCATTATTCCTTCTTTCCTCCCGGTAACCCGTCGCCGCGGATGCGTTTGGACGTGGCGGATTAAAGGCATATTTCAAGGAAAATCCTAATGCCTTCGCTCGCGAGTGAGACGAGGATAATTATTCGAAATGATTACGTCAACGCGGATGCTCGTCAGGACGCTGCTTTTTTCGGTTAATGAGGTTAAGTAGTATGCATAGCACGCTCGTGCCGCGCCCGCGCCCTAATGGCATATGGCAGGGCAAGATGTTGGCCATCACAAGTCATCAAGTGTTCGCCGGGCCAAGTTTTAATAAGTGACGGATACATCCCGATAGATACAGGCGCGTTTTGACCTTAATAATGAAAGATCCCCTTCGAGGCGGAGCGTATATTAATTCGAGGAAAAAAACCCGAAATGAAACAAAGGAGCCTCCATCGTGCGGAACGTAACCGCTCCGTGCTACAAAGGTGGAGCACTCACAGCTCGCTTGCGTTTCGGTCTTTGTGTTTTCATGGCATGTTCAAGCCGCAGATAACATCACTTCAGCTCCCTCTCTCTGTTTCTGGAAATACCAGCTCTCAGAACACCGCAGCAGCGCAGACTAACACGCCTGGCACCCTGACAATACCTTTTGGATGCAATTATGCTCTGAGAGGCCCCGGCGCGGATCCCTTTTTTTTTAGGGCAAGGAGGGGACTTCGATCCCACCTCGGAACACTCCGTCAAGAAGCCCACTGACAGCTTGGAGCGGGGCCCCGAGCCGCAGTCCTTCCATCTCTGTTCCAGGCCTCACTCCCATAGCGGGCCCAGCAGCCTGCGGCCTGCTGCCTCCTCCTCCTCCACCCTGCTCCACAAGTCTGGCCCGCCGCTGTCCCCTGGCCAAGCCTCAGCACAAGGAGAACTCGGCAGCTTTTGTCGCTCTCGCTTCTCCCTCCCGGACGCTGCCTTCGCTTGCGAGTCGCGAGTCCTCGTATGCTCCCAGCTCCGAGGTTAAGGTCTCACTTTCCTAATGGAACACCTTCCCAAAGATCTCGCTCCCAACAGGGGGAGGACGTTTCGCGCCGGCACGTTGTTCACCGGGGTCCCGATCGATGCGGACTCTCGGCTTTCGCAAAAAACCAACCACCCTTCCTCCCCGACCGCAGAGAATGTAGTTCTTACATGAATTCCAGTGTGGATCTGGGTTTTCCCGTGCCAAGCTCTTCTGGTTTCCCTTCCCCTGTCACAGCTCCAGCTCTCCGCTCAAACCTCGAGCCCCGCGTTACTTTTAGAGTCGATTCTGCAATGCCCGCTGTGTTGAGTGTCAAATTTTGCGGTGTGGGGGGGGGGGGGCGCCTTTTGGTTGTGGCCGAACCTGCGCCGTAAGAAGCACCTAAAGACAGGGTTCACGAAATAACATAGTGCTGCTGCCAGAGCTGAAATGAGATACACCTTCAGCCAGGGGCCAAAGAAATACACATGAAAAGAAATAAACCCTAGAACAGTCGTTCTCAACCTTTTTTCGTATCAAGGACACTCAATATGATGTCTATGCATTAGGCCATGGACCCCATTTGATAAGATATTGTCTCTGGGAGCCCCTTCCATAACTGCCCGTGTCTTTACAATGCAGGAGATAACAGGGAAACTATGACCAGAACAGTCATTATCATACATTCTCTAATGTTGCTAACCAAGGGAAATATTGGTGAAGTTTAGAAATCATTGTGCTGGGAATGGGATGCCCTGGAAGCTCTTGAGGGACCCCCTTGGGTGTGTGTGTGTGTGTGTGTCTGTCTGTCTGTCTGTCTGTCTGTGTGTGTGTGTGTGTGTGTGTGTGTGTGTGTGTGTGTCCACTGCTATCGAGGACAACAAATAAATGGTTTTGGGGAATTGGATTCAATCATTTTCCCTTTGTCTTTGTCTTTGACAGAGTCCTTGTGTGCTCGTCGAAAAACCTGATGTCCACTCAGGGCATCAGCATCGTCTTCGGCCCGACCCTGATGTGGCCCGAGTTGGATTCGGGGAACATGGCCGTCAACATGGTCTACCAGAACCAGATCGTGGAGTTCATCCTCATGGAGAGCCGCGAGATCTTCAACTTCCCCCGGGATTAGCGCTGCGTGTTCCCCGCAATGCGGGACTCCGTCCAACCACGTCCTAGAAAGTCTTAAAAGTCTGTAGGTTTTTTTGTTTTTTTAGGAGCCGTGTGTGTTTGCCGGAAGACGCCGAGCTGCCGATGCTTCTGAAGGTCTGAGAAGAAGATCCGAGAGAGATGCGCTGACAGGTTTCACTGTTTGGATATGTTTGTACTCCAGAGCCTTTCTTTCACCTTCATTTTTTTCCTGGGGGAGGAGGGTTGGGGCGGGGGTGTTGACTGGGAAAACAGGCCTAATGGCTCATGATCAGTTCGTAAACATACAGTACCTCCCGATAATGACATTCATCTGAGTAGAAACATGTACAGGCTTGATGCGAATACAAACAGACGTATTTAAAGGCATATCTTTACCGGCTGCAGTTTTCGCCAAATGAAGTCCCTCTATCCCCGCGTCCCGGGTCTGCCCCTTAAGCGCCAACCCTATGGAACGTCCCTCCATTTTTTGTGTATATATTTTTTTTTTTGTTTGTTTGTTTTTGGGGGTTTTATTTCTTGCATGGTGGTGCGAATCACCGCCAAGACCAGGGCTGTCCCCACCGAGCCCAGCATCGGAGGGGCGAGCGGCTGCTCAGCCCTCCTCCGACCCCCGCCCCCTTCCCCCCAAAAACCAAACGCAATTAAAGTGCAGACCAGCGTAAACTATGTATCGTAAGCGAGGCGCAGTTTAGGGATAAAAAAAAAAAACAGACGACAAATTATCTTCCCACAAATGTGAATTTTGTGGGGGGGGGGAAGCGTGTTCTTTTTTTTTTTTTTTTTTGCTGCATACACTATTACATTGATAATCTTTTATCTGGGGGGGTGACATGCCTAATTTGACAATTTTAAACTTTGAACAAGGCTTGATGAAGGCTGAATAATGAACTGGAATTAACATAGCATTGCGTCGAAACAAATCATGGTATCCAGATGCTGCGTTATTACTGTGTTATTAACTGTGCTGCCATTTGTGTCAATGAGCAATTGAATTTTTTTTTTTTTATGAAATGAATGACATAACATTATTTCACATGATCAGAGTCACACTGAAACAAGTGTTAGTGCTGGGAGTGGATTGGGAATACATATACTGTATATACTATATATACAGTGTGTATGTATATATATATCAGCCATAATATTAAAAGCACCACAAATAACCTCATATATACTGTATGTGTAGCTTCCCCTCATGCCTCCAAAACAGCTCTGACCCGTCATGGCATGGACTCCACAAGACCTCTGAAGGTGTCCTGTGGTATCTGGCACCAAGACGTTAGCAGCAGATCCTTTAAGTCCTGTAAGTTGTGAGGTGGGGCCCCCATGGATCAGGCTTGTTGTTCCAGCACATCTCACGGATGCTCGATTGGATCAGACCCTAACCCCGACCATCCACGTGATGTCGAAGAAAACGTGTTCAGACGTCATCTAATAATAATAATAATAATAATTAATAATAATAACTTAAATTTGTATAGCTCGATTAAAAAAAACCCAAGGGACAAGGCAAGGGGGGGTGGGGGAGAAGGAAAACAGATTAAGGGGAGAGAGGTGCAGGAAGAAAACAGACCAGGCCATCTTCTTCCATTGCTCCATGGTCCAGTTCTGACACTCACATGCCCAGTGTAGGAGCTGCGGCTATGCAGCCCCATGCACTGTGTGTTCTTAACCCTTTCTATCATAGCAGCATTCACTTTTTCAGCAATGTGTGCTACAGTAGCTCTTCTGTGGGATCGGACCAGATGAGTTAGCCTTTGGTCCTCATGCAGATCAATGAGCCTTGGGCTATGACCCTGTCGCTGGTTCACCGGTTGTCCTTCCTTGGAACACTTTTGGTAGGTACTAACCACTGCATACTGGGTACATCCCACAGGACCTGCCGTTTTGGAGATGCTCTGACCCAGTCGTCTAGCCATCACTATTTGGCCCTTGTCAAAGTGGCTCAGATCCTTATGCTTGTCCATTTTTCCTGCTTCCAACACATAAACTTCAAGAACTGACTGTTCACTTGCTGCCTGATATATCCCACCCCTTGACATATATATATATATATATACACACACACACACACACACACACACACACACATATATATACACATACTGTATCCATACATACATACATACATACACTAGATATGTTGTATATTGTTAACTAATGGGTTTTTTGCTTTGGAGAATAACTCAACTTTCCATTCCTATACAATAAAGCCGTTGATCATCTGTGATACACTATAAACTGGAGGTTGTATTTCTTGGCAGCTTGACCATTAAAATGGATTGTTTTAATTACTTTTTGTATGTAGTAAGAACATGGGTCTCAGAAATATACTGATATAAGGCTACAGCCCTGTCAGCGGTGGGCTGACAGGGCTGGTTAAAATAAGCGATAATTCAACACTAAGGTTTCTCAATCTATTTTCATCCACCTTTCCTCGACTGATGTGTATTGATTTTTAGTGATTTTAAGAGCAATAAAAAAGGTGATGCTGTGCGTAGGCTTCTTCCACACTACCAGATCTGTACACAGTCAAATGTTCAGGCCAAGACCGAACCTATGATTCTCACTTTCTCTCTTTCACCCACATATCACCCACTCTCGTATTAGGCGTGGGGCAAGGAGATTGCTTCCGATAATTTCCGATGACGGACGAGCCCTGGTGGAAGGACGGCTGACTAATGGAGCCCTTCCTGGAGAAAAACAGTCAATCAGGGTGTGGAGCCGTGGACCTTGTGGTCTGATGATGATCACAGGGCTCCTATCGCGCTGTCTGTCAGCTCCTATTCCACATGCCTGGCCCTCAAAAGCTGAACGGCATTAAAAGATGCGACCATTTTGGATATGTCGCTGCTTGGAAGCCGTGCAACGTTGGAGCCGCACAACATGTCGGGAGCATTAAAACTACTAATCCTAACCGCTGATGTACTCGAAGAACACTGGTGGCTTAAAGCTCACGGTTCAGTCACGGCAAGAGCTACCAAGATGCACAATTTATAACGGTAATAACGGTTGCCCAGGGCAACCAGATTTGGGCCACTGTCAACCATCTCATGTGGTCTGGTCGATCCATGGTAAACCACTTTTGACCACAAAAATGGTGAAATGCAATACAAATGACTGATCCTACATAGAGGATGATTATCGGTCTATTATAAAATGATTAAAATTCGGCTACCATTTTGTCAGTCTTGGCAACCAACAGTTGATGCGTGGCAGTTGCCAACTTGGCAACCACTTCTAAAAAGTTAGCGGCGGGGCCCTGGTGATTAAGCTTTCAACGGATGTCAAGGTAGGAATTATGTCTTTTTTTTTTTTTTTTCACAACTGCCTGTGGGATTGACAGCGCCCTCTGCTGGTGAACAGAGGTGGAGAACAGGTGTTCTCCATCACTCTGCCACGGCCGCATGAAACGCCCTCCCAATGCCTTCATTGAATTTTAGCTTTCTGTTCCGGTGGCTATTTTGGGGACCAGTGTGGGGAACGCCAGGTACAGCGTAGGGGTTTTAAGAAACTGCCTCATCCACCCCGCCTGTTCTCACGGGGCACATGGGAATTACCCGCACTCTTCTGATTAAAGGGACGGAGTTAAAATCTCTAATGATATCCACGGCATATTTTTTGACAGTTATTCTAAATCTTATGGCCACCCCCGGAGCGCAAAAGGCCTTTTGACTGGCACCGGTTTACAGCCCACAGCGCGATACAGATCGGGGCCGACGGAATCCGGGCTCCGTCCTAGCCGGCGCGGGTGCGCGGTTTGAGCGATCTATTATTATGGCGGAATTGTCAGTCGAGCGGAAAGCCATTTGGGAGTTTCCGCAGGAGCCTACCTCTCGGACAAAACAAAGCCGGGAGTCAAAACCCAGATCTCATATTCAACCAGGCATTTCCACGGCGGCAAATGTGATTTGTGTAAATACTGTCGAAAAACCTTGCTCCGTCAGCATATGGATCCAGTGCACAAATAATCCCCATGGAAAAAAAAATACTATTGTGGCCGTGTGGTGCGGAATGACAGTGCTTCACATCAGTTTCAAATCAGCCCGGCGCTTTCATATTGGCTAACAGCAGTTTCTTTTTACTGTATACCCATTAAAAAAAGCCCAATGCAAAGACTCTGCCGGTATGGAATTTCTCTCTCTCTCTCTCTCTCTCTCTCTCGTGCCGCGATAAGAGGGTCTGTAATTATGGGTAAAAGCCATTTTTCTGTATTTTATTATTCCCTAAATCAGATGTCTCATGCCTTGGCAAGAGGCACTGGGAACGATGGGGGAGAGTGACATACTTTCAAAACTAAACTCGCTCTGCGGTCGTGTGTTGCGCTAAAGCTCGGCAGAGGAGAAGGGAGAGCAAAAAGAGAGAGGGAAGAAGGGGTAGAATGCGCTCCAGCTTTTGGGCGACCTCCCTCCCTCCTGGCACGGAGACACTTCCGAAAGACCAAAAAGCAAATGAACAAACAAAGAAAAAAGGGCGAGACCGGCGGCCTTGGATCCGAAGGGGTTAAACGGGGTCAAACACTGATTGTTTGATTTTGATTATCTTTTTCTTTTCTGCATCCAACATGGCTGCTGGAGTGAGTGTCACCAGGAGCCAGCTAGTAATGTGTGATGTGACGGTGGCTGTGTACCTGTTTAACAACCGTTCGGACTTAGGACCAGCTCTCTTACCAGTCGGTATTGTACCGCGGCGTATTGTACGCAGGCCGGCGCCTCAGCGTGAAGCATCTTATCGTGCATCACCCTTTCTCAGCCTCAGTCTCGTTCGTTCTCACAGTCGTTGAGGATTCACTACACTAGCATTCGCAATCTCCAAGACTGAAATAGCGTTGAGGGGGCGGGTCCTCGCTTATCGACCAATTCGCTTAACGACCTAGTCGTGAGAACGGAACTTGGTCATTAAGTGAGGAGTACCTGTAGTTCACAGTTTCAATTCAACACATTTGAGAAACACGATCTCACAAAATGTCAAGCAATACGGACCATAATGTTGTGGTGGCGGGGCGGTGTGGTTTAAGCAGCCACACCTGTCTTGGGTCTAGGTCATTGGGCCGGGGATCAGGGTGGCCGTACACCTATTGCTTGTTAGAGTTATCAGCGAGCAACAGGTAAAACCCCCATCCCCACACACACACACAGGGGAGGAGCCCTTGTCATGACATGTTTTCCATCGGCTCCGGGTTTGTTCCACATACCCGACTCTCTACAATAAAACCGGTGTGTTTTCAACCCCATCACTGTATGTCTGTGTCGGAGGGCCCTGAAAATGCCGATCGGATGGCGTGTGGCAGGCGGATCTGCTACAAATTTCTTTAGGAGGGATAATGCAGGTGGCTGCGCAGGGGGCCGAAGAGAAGGGGGTACAGTAGCTCCATCTCCATAGTAAATACTCAGGACATGCCCACTTTCTCAAGTCACACCCACTCTCTCAGCCCATGGTTTGTGTTGGGAAGCTACAACATGGCTGATAGGCTGCTTAGAGAGGAGCGAGAGAAGAAGCCAAATCAGACCAAAACCGAAAAGAAGAGTGGTGACGGAGCAACAACGCGCCAAAAGAAGACACGCCGTCGGTCAGCTCCTCCTCGAGCTCCCATGTAGCTACGAGACACGGGATGACACAACCGCCGCCATCTTGGAAGTGTGGGAAGCGCGGGCGCTATGTTTTGGGTGCGAGCGCCAAAAGAAAGCCTCTCTGCTGGAGCAGAGCTGCTATTTGGTAAAACAACTGTCGGGGCGGCTGCCTTTTATTTATTTTTTATTTTTTGGATCGCCCTCCCTTTGTTCCTCTCTGGAAGACGAGGCTCGCGGTAATGGACGCCCGCCCACCCCGCCCGCCCGAGTTAGAAGAGAGAGAGGGAGAAACAGAGAGAGAGAGAAATGAAAGCGTAGCAGTAGAGTGTCCCTGCGCTGAGGCGTGCCACGTTCTAACCACCGGCCCCCATAAAAAACAAAAACGCTCCGGCAGCTCAATATGGCGGCATATTGATAGCATATGACTGTGTCACTTGAGGACAACTCCTTCGACTTCTTTCGTTTGCCTCCCCCTTCCCCCCTGTCCTATCAGGGAACACCGGCGTAGCACGGGGCCCATATGGAAACGGTAAAAAAAAAAAAAAAAAATGGTCGTCGTCTAATTACGGCACCTTTTAATGCCGCGTCTCCCAGGAGGAGGAGGAGGAGGGAGGTCTTCCTCCTCTGAAGCGCTCGCGGAAAAATTGAGGCTGGTCTCCTCCCCGCTCCCCTTTTATTAAATCATGTACCTTTCAAGCATTTCTTTTTTTTTTGCGTATTCAAATCATCTCCCGAGATTGCGGGTGACAGTCGGAGACGCCTTTGATGAGTCAGTCTCCTTTATTGCAGCGTTTAAGGTTGTTGTTTTTGTCCCTTCGCTATTATTTGTGGTGTCGGGCGTACAAAAAAAAGGGATTTCAATGAAATTTCGAGATGTTTTTTCTGCTTTATTTTTGGCATTAAAAAAATTGATATTATTGGGATTAATGTTATGGGTATAGGGTATACATTATAAATATGAATTGTTAGTATACAGAAATTGTTTTATATATTCTATTTCTATTTTTGGATTTATTTGGCTATAGGTACATATTCAACAGTTTTTTACTTTATTTAAAATTTACTTCACTTTTTTATATTATTTTATTCTCCTTGTTTCAGCATTTTTTTTAAATGCTAATCATCTGTAGTGTAATGCACCAAACCTCACCGTGACAAATTCCTCACATATTTTTCCATACCTGGTATTACTGCTGCTGATATAAACTCTCTTTGTAGTAAGTATAAAGCACAAGCTATTTGTTATCAATACGGAATAGGCACAGGCCGTCTTTCCACATGGCTTCGTCGGGCAATTGCCTGGAACCTCGTATGCAAGGGGGGAATTTGTGGATTATTTTTAAATGTATTTTTTCAAAAAAAATGTTTCCTTTGCCACGCCAGACAAAAAGTGTCTCAAAGAGATAAGTTGTTGGATGAGAACTTCAGTGTTGGAGGACTTGGAGGTTTGATGGCAGGTAAGGTTTTGAAAGCCGGAAAGGCAAGTTGCATGATGGTTCAGACGCTGCCTGTCAGCGTTGGCGTCGCAGGTTCGGGTCCTGATTTTTCCATCCAAGTCCTGTTTCGCGAATCAAGTCATTGGAGGAGACAACAAAGTGTCCTGCTGGGGTCCAGCTTTATGATGAATTGCCCCTGGCCCTAATAGGCTCTGTGCACACCACTGCACGAGAGCCATTGGTACTTTTACTCCATTTAAAGGTCTGCGTATCGCACCACTGATAGCTAGATAGGAAGGAATTGGCCCATTTACCTGTCTATATCATAGCAAATCAGGTATATAATGGAAATTGCCCATGAAAGATGTACAGTAACGTAAATAAATATAAATTAACAAGGAAAGAAAATATATAAAAACACATCAGGGTTTGCTAATTATCCTCAACAGGTCGCCACTATTTACATAGGAGGGAGTGGTTCAGGATACAATCCGTGCACAATCTTGAACAAAAACTCTTTAATTCTATTTGGAATTACATATTCATGAAGGCAACGGAAAATAGTGTCCCAATGTTTTCTATTCAAATAAATCCATTTGTATTTGCAGATAGGAGTACAAACAGGATCAAAACTATTTCTAATAAAAGAGTGAACACTCTGTCCAGTATACACTGATCAGCCACAACATTAAAACCACTGACAGGTGAAGTGAATAACATTGTTCATCTTGTTCCAATGGCACCTGTCAAGGGGTGGGATATATTTGGCAGCAAGCGAACAGTCAGTTCTTGAAGTTGATGTGTTGGAAGCAGGAAAAATGGGCAGGTCTTGTGAGGTGTTCCTGTTATGCAGTGGTTAGTACTTACCAAAAGTGGTCCAAGGGATGACAACCCGTGAACCGGCGACAGGGTCATGGGTGGGGTTCACTGATGTGTGTGGGGAGCCAAGTCTAGCCCGTCTGCTCCGAAACCCACAGAAGAGCTACTGTAGCACTAATTGCTGAAAAAGTTAATGCTGCTATGATAGAAAGGTGTCAGAACACACAGTGCATCACAGCTTGCTGCGTATGGGGCTGCGTAGCCACAGACCAGTCGGAGTGCCCATGCTGTGCCCAAGCTGCCACCCCTGTCCACCGCTGAAAGCTCCTACAATGGGCACGTGAGCGTCAGAACTGGACCGTGGAGCAGTGGAAGAAGGTGGCCTGGTCTGATGAATCACGTTTTCTTCTACATCATGTGGATGGCCGGGGTTAGGGTCCGATCCGATCGAGCATCTGTGCGATGTGCTGGAACAATGTTTTGACTGATTGGTGTAGAGAACCTATCAGTGGGATCTGTCTGGGCCTTGAGTCCTCGTCTTCTAAATTCAAAGGGACCTTGACAATGCTCATGCTAATAAAGCCGTAGCTTCTTTCACCAACGGGACGTTGGGGCTGGTTTGACACCGGCCCCGTCAGCCACTGGCGTACCACAACAGGTCCTTCCGGGCGATGTGGACTTAGTTCCTTATCCCGCACGCGCACGCACACACGCATTAGCATAAACAAATTTCCCCAGAACCAGCGTGGCTTTGTCCTCCCCCCCCCGCCCTTTCTCTTAGTTTGTCGCTCCGTGCTGGAGGTGTTGTTTCGGCGCCGCAATCAGACGGGCCGCCACGGAGCCGAGAGGACGGAACCCGCCGCGCCGCTGAGGCGTGAAATTAATGTCGCTGTTCTTTGTTGATAATCCACCGGTTTCCCAAAAAGGGCCCCGAACCAACAAACCAACAGTTTTTCTGACTCCTTTTTTTTTTGTGGAAAAAATTTTCTTCCCTCTCTCTTTCAACCCCCCTCACACACCCCCAGCCCACCCCGTTGTTTGTTGACTGAAAGGAAATTCTCATTTCGGTGTTGGGCAATATCATCGGCGAATAGAAGAAAACTATGCAGCCGCAGCCGGATAATTCCCATATTTATTTATTTTGTCGAGAAATTGCATTAGCCTTTGACACAAGACGAGGAGGCGTTTCAGGCGTTAGTGAGTTGTTTTCCTTGAGGTTCTTTACCAAAGTGTGAGGCTCAGACGAGCGAACAGGCTGCGGCTTGGGGCCACGATCAAGTCATTCACGACCTCCAGCCACGAAGAAAACGACGACGATGATGATGATGCTGCTGCCGCACTCGTCTCATCCAGCAAACCTACACATTAAGGAATGAGACGCCTTGCCTTCATTTGACCCTCGGCGAGTAACAGAACAGAACAAAAAAGCTTTAATTACAGAGGAGAATCATTCTCATTCGACTGTATGCGTGCGGAGAGGGATGGGGAGTGACAACAGGCTGGAAATCCAACACCCCAACAAAGGGGATAACACTCCGTCGGTTCCGCCGGGGGTCCGGGGAAGGGGGGGGGGGCGTAGGTTCTGCCAAGGCTGCTCAGTCTTGCTTCTGCGACCACAGGGCAGCTTTCGCCTCAGCACCTACAACCCTCCCTCACGACTTAGCCCATGGAAATAATAATAATAATAATAATAATAATAATAACAACAAATATAGCTACAGGCAACAATACATGGTGTCCAGGTTAGTTGGTGTGACGTGTGACGAAACGATGTACAAGCTGTATTTGCAATACTGAAGAATTGATTCATGTCAATGTTATAACTAACTACAATTCAAGATGACATGCAACCAAATTACTTGTCTGTAATGAAATGTAGCCTTGTGTTATTATGGCAACAAATCTGGCTTTGTTGTTTTGTTTATTGCCTATGACACCTCTTAAGTGGGATGATGATGATGATGTCACTGAGCTCCTCAGGACAAGCCGCTGTGTTTGCTCTGCATGCACCACCATCCGGAATGTCCTGTGTCGCGCAATGATGTTGCAGCACTTGATGCAATGGCGCAGTCACGATTCTGCGATGACCAATCAGTAGTCTGCAGTGTTTTGTCGTGGCCTTTGGTTTGAGAAAAACACAGTTTTTTAACTAACTTCTCCTACAAATATGGACCGATGCGGATCAAACTTGGACCACAGCATGTGTGGACTGCCCCAAATACAACTATCATTCATTCGTGTCCGTGGGTTTGACGGTTCCTGAACGTCAGACACTTTGACATGTGATAATGAATGGGTTCCCGCCCTTCAGGGTGGAAACCTAATAATAATAATAATAAAAATAATAATAATAATAATAACAATAAGACGATAATAAAGTAGCAAAAATAAAAAAAAGCGCCCAGGCCCTTTTCAGCGTCTTACGGCACTGAGAAGCAGCCACACAGTGAATTACTAAAATAATAAAAATTATGAAAATTGTAGAAAGATTTCGGAAAGGGCTTGAACAGGAGTCCAAACAAGGATGGGGAGGCAGTCTTGAGTGACAAATCAGAAGCTGACAAATCCTACTAAAGAACCAACACACATATATATGTATATTACTGAGCCCTAATAACGCACAGGCGACACATGACACCAGCTATTTAAAGCGACATCTATTAACAGGCCAATGAAAAAGGTTTAATGTGTTCACCGTTTTATGGACTTCACAATAAAAGCTTTATGAGTGGGGTTGGCATTTTCACAAACTGGGAGACTCACTGCATTGTTATGGAGGGGTATTTTTTTTTTTTCGTTTTACGGCAGCATTGGGTCACGACCCCGGGTCCGTCAGAGGCGCTAAATGACTGATGATGTGAGACTCGTGAACAATTCGTCCGTATCAATCAAAATCTTTGAAACAACTCGAGAGTCGGTAGTCGGAGTCACCCCAGGCAACTGGCAACTGCGGCCGCTGGCGTTCATTCGCTCTGGAAAGGAGAGAGAATGTCGTCATGCAGACTGAATAAAACGGACGAGGAGTCGGAAAAATCGAAGAAATCTTTTTACAGCCACTCGCAAAGAGCCGAATCTCCAAAAAGAGCCTAAAGTAATGTGAAATAAGGTGAAGGAATTTGGCATAATTCATATTGAATTTAAGTGACTTATTTCCACTTCGCATTCCATTAAATAAATACATTTGACAGAATTTGACGGGGGAAGTGACTCTTCTGACTTTTGTTACACCGACTGAATCAAACTGGCGAAGAAAAACCAAACAAATCTTTTTTTTACCGAGTCACCCGTGAAGCGCTGAATCTCAGAAAAAGAGCCAAACTTTTCCTCACCGATGTGGTGGGCAGATCGAAAATATGAGACGTGGTGGGCAGATCGAAAATATGAGACGCACCTTAGCACACTCGAGCGTACTCGGGAGCGTTTTGTTCTTCTATCTTTTAATAAAAGCATTGCTTGACTTCACACAGCTGGCTCGGGCTCGGGCTCGGTGGAGTCGTAACGCGGAAAAAGAGGAAAGGTGGGGGTGGCCTTTGGATTCCTCTTATGAGCTCACAACAGCCCCGTGGTGTTGGGCAGAATGTGCAACCGTGACCCACTTTAGACGCCGCCGTCGACGATGGCGGCCCCAAATCTGAGCAGAGCGTCCCCGCACATCATCTGTGGGAAGGGCAGCATCTGCAGGCCTCACGCTGGCACTGGTACAGATCCTTTTTTGCCATATGTGTTAATTTCTATTTCTGGGTAAATGGCTTCTGTGTGCGGCTGTGCGTCAGGCCTCGTATCGCTTGTTAGAAACCTCCTCCCTCCTGAGAAGAGAACGTACAGTCCTCGTCTTTGTTAGGGGATGAAAGATAATATAGTATTTGTGCATTTACAGTAATATAAACTCAAGTTTAGCATGATTAGACAAAAATCTCAGTTTTAAGCGATTTAACCAGAATCGGGGGCCCTCCTTTACAATTCGTTCCTTTTGCTCCCGTTGTTTGTTCCGTCCGGACAGAATGTACCGGCGGGTTCAAGTGAAGCAGACGACTTTGTACGGACGCAGGCAAAGGGATGACTCAATGAATTTGCGGAGAGACAAGACGCGGAACTGAGACGACGTACGGGAACGGGGCAGCACGGACGGGGAGATTAATGCGGATCATCGAAGAGTGGTCACGCAGCGCGCCGCCAACGTAACGGCATTTAGACCTTGATTATGCCGCCAGTCAAATCGACCAATCAATATTTCAGATCGGATTATGAAGTGCAGGGCCTTGACTTTGGTGTTACACAGACGGTCTCCTCGAGCTTTTAAACCACTTAAACCAGATCTTTTCACCTTGATGTTTGCACACAGCGACCAAGGAAAATCAAGATGGAATTAAAAGGTGTAGTCATTTCCAACAATGGAATTGAATTATCTTAATACTAAATACACTTTAACCGTGGACCTTAATCTATCAATATGGACATTTTCTACAGTTATTTTGGGGGAACGACTGCAAAGGGACCTCACCCAAAAATATAGTGTTCCTAAGATTTACACCACGTTATAATGAGATATTACATAAAAATGTAATAACTGAACCCATTTATGTTCCCTCCCAATCCAGGCAAGTTGGTGTCACTTTAAAGTACTATATTCCTAGTATAGGTCTTGGGCTTTGGGTTAAAATATAACTATTTAAGTAACTTAAAACCAAAAAGTTGGGACCTTGAATTCATCGGACCGTGAGACTTTTTCCTCTGCTGTTTTTTGGGGGGAGATTGACTTAGACTTACATGATTTGGACAGGACTAGGAGTCCTCTCCTTTTCATTTTTTTTCCATTTTGTTTTTTAAGAAAGAAACGGCTTCCACAGCCCCCAAAACTTGCCAAGAACGTGTGAGATGGTTTGTATGTGATGTACGGCCGTGGGCTTGTTCTGAGGTCGCTGCTTCCTGTGGTCAACCTTCCGCTGTTAGTATAGTCGTTATGTATTTACAATAATTTAACCAAACTTGTATTTCATCGAAAAACACATAGCTCGTATTTGGTGTGCTAGAAAATGTACTTAAGATGTGCTTAAATATATAAAAATATATTTAATATCTAATATATATATTTTTTTTTCTCTTATAATTCTAAGTATACTTAAAGAGGTCTCTGAGGTCCTCAAAAAATGTTTTTAAAGATTTTTGCTGAAAATACCACCCAGATTATACCTCCGAGCCATTCCATGTGTCCAGTCCACCCTGTCTGAAAACAGGCTTTCAGTGGGAGGAGCCACCCACCTGAGACCCCTAGTTCTGTGAGCCAATGGGGTTTAGGGCACGGATTCCGGATTCCGAATCCCAATTCCAATGAAGTTGGGACGTTGTGTAAAATGTAAATAAAAACAGAATACAATGATTTGCAAATCCTTTTCAACCTATATTCAATTGAATACACTACAAAGACAAGATATTTAAGTGTTTGGGAACTGAGGACAATAATTGTTGAAGCTTTGTAGGTGGAATCCGTTCCCATTCTTGCTTGATGTAAGCCTTCAGTTGCTCAACAGTCTGGGGTCTCCGTTGTAGTATTTTGCACTTTATAATGCGCCACACATTTTCAATGGGAGACAGGTCTAGACTGCCGGCCGGCCAGTCTAGTACCCGCACTCTTTTACTACGAAGCCACGCTGTTGTAACGCATGCAGAGTGTGGCTCTGCATTGTCTTGCTGAAATAAGCAGAGACAGTCCCTGAAAAAGACGCTGCATGGATGGCAGCATATGTTGCTCCAAAACCTGAATGTACCTTTCAGCATTAGTGCTGCCTTCACAGACGTGCAAGTTACCCATGCCATGGGCACTAACACACCCCCGTACCATCACAGGTTTTTGAACTTTGCGCTGATAACAATCTGGAGGGTTCTTTCCCTCTTTGGCCCGGAGGACACGACGGCCACGATTTCCAAAAACTATTTGAAAGGTGGACTCGTCAGACCACAGCACACTTTTCCACTTTGCGTCAGTCCATCTCAGATGAGCCCGGCCACAGAGAAGCCGGCGGCGTTTCTGGGTGTTGTTGATGTATGGCTTTCACTTTGCACAGTAGAGTTTGAACTTACACTTGTAGACGTAGCGACGAACTGTGTTCACTGACAATGGTTTTCCAAAGTGTTACCGAGCCCACGTGGTAATATCCTTTACGGAATGATGTCGCTTTTTAATGCAGTGCCGCCTGAGGGATCGAAGGTCACGGGCATTCAATGTTGGTTTTCGGCCTTGCCGCTTACGTGCAGAGATTTCTCCAGATTCTCGGAATCTTTTGATGATATTATGGACTGTAGATGATGAAATCCCTACATTCCCTGCAATTGTACGTTGAGAAACGTTGTTCTTAACCTGTTGGACTATTTGCTCAGACAGTTGTTCACAAAGTGGTGAACCTCGCCCCATCCTTGCTTGTGAACGACTGAGCCTTTCGGGGATGCTCCTTTTATACCCAGTCACGACACTCACCTGCTTCCAATGAACCTGTTCACCTGTGGAATGTTCCAAACGGGTGTTTTTTGAGCATTCCTCAACTGTCCCAGTCTTTTGTTGCCCCTGTCCCAGCTTTTTTGGAACGTGTTGCAGGCATCAAATTCAATTAGTTTGAACATTAATTATCTTGCCTTTGTAGTGTATTCAATGGAATATACGTTGAAAAGGATTTGCAAATCCTTGTATTCTGTTTTTATTTACGTTTTACACAACGCCCCAACTTCATTGGAATTGGGGTTTGTATTTACCTACACTGATTTCACCTTATCAGTCCACCAAAATCTGTTTCTGAACAAATTTGAGGCAAGAAATAGGCAATCCAGTTGCTGAATCTTCACTCATATTAGAAGTACAAGGACTCACTTAAAAGTTTGTTCCGACTTTCACTGTCCTGAGCGGTGCGGAGCTTGGAGCCCCGTGGGATACGGCGGGGCTTGGGGCTTTTTTGTTTCATTCAATTACAGAAATGTTGGAAAAATAAAAAATAAAAAATAAATGAATACATCTTGGTTTTGTTTGGAGAAAGGCAGAACAGATCACGCACCGCAGCCTAAAGTACGTGGACACACCCACACACGCACAGAAAGGAACACACAGCAAAGTACATTTTTATTTCTTCCATCGTCTGCAGTGTTCTCACAGATAATTGGTATTAATTCCCCTTTCTTTTAAGAGATTTGTGCTGGTCTCCGCAGCCAACAGAGCACTTCCTATGATTAGCTCTTAGCTTCAATGCTAGCGGGTCAGGCTGTACTCCAGGCATGAGGGGAGTTACTCAGATTGAGGGTGGTTGTAATTCGAACGTTTCTCAATGCTACGTAGTACTGAGACACAAAGCTGAACAGCTCCTTTTCGGATGTTTTAGGATGTTCTCTGAAAGACAGCTCACAATAAACTGACTGGGTTGTCTCATTTGTGTGTGTTAGTAGGTCCATCAGAGACCCAAATGTATGTGCACTGAAAAAGTGAGTTTTGCATAATAGGTCCCCCTTTAAGTACATCTTAAGTTAGGTTAATAATTCAATATCAATATAATATTTCAATAATAAGTGTACCTCAACTTTAATTACATCATATTCATGACTAGTATGCTAAAGCTGTACTTTAAATTACTACAAAAAATTATATGGTAGGAATATACTTTGAACACACTTTATAGAGTAAAATATATACTTTCAGTACAGAAAAACAAGACTTTCTTCCATGTGGAATCTGAACCTTTTCCGCAATAAGATCTTGAAGATCTTTTTGAAGGATTTCTTTCGAAAAATGTCTTACAATAGATAGGACGGGAGTGAATACTGAGTGATGCAATGAATTTTTCCTCAAATCTGCAAAAATCTCCAAATCCTCAAGTTTAAGGTATTTGATCGTTTCAATTTTATGACAATGAAATGACGGGTAAACAATGGAAAACAAACCAAACCCAGAAACAACATGTGAATCATTGCTATTCGGAAATTTGGCGGAGAACCCTTTTTCTCTTGCAATATTTCCCTGGGATACCCTAAAACTGCCGTGGAGCACTAAACGCTGGTGACAGTGCGCTCTGATGGTATGCACGTGCACGGCAGTGCAGGCCGCATTTACATAGCGCCCTGACAGTGTGTTCTTTCGGCGTCCCCTCCGCCCCGTGATGCCCGTGCGCGGCAGAACCGGCCTGACACACTTTGCTTCACGCGAGAATAAATCGCATTAACGTTGCCACGCCATCTCCTGACTACCAGGTGGAAGAGAATCACCACGGGGCAAAGCTGCTCACCGCGTTATAGCCGCCCGATGTCGCTTCTGCGCTCTCGCGGATCGCACACGCGTTAGCGCTAAATCGCTGCGATGCGTCTTGTTTAGCGTCTGCTTAATTTGTGGCTACGAAGGGTTAGCCGTTGTATTAGCTATCCTGTCGCTTAATATCTCGGAGAGGCTGGATGTGGAATACCAGAGGGTGTCTATGGTTGGGAAAATAAAGGTTTTTTTGTTTTTTTAAAAAGGATGCAAGAAACCACCCTAAACCACTGATTTCAGATATTGAAGCGATTAACAACGATGGCTGACAACTTTCTATTTTTGTGTCTCTAGTTCTTTTTTTTTTTTTCAAACCTTAGTATCCGAATTCACCATTTGACACAGTGCGTAGTGGACCCCTTAATTTGGAGCATGCTGGGATGTCCTGCTCAAATAATGAAAGCGTCGGGGAGTATTCTGGCAGAGCTTGAGTGTGAACAAACTAAGCCAAATCGCATCAAATTAACCAGAAACCCTTTTGCTGGAAAGCTTGTTGCCAGTTCTAAGCGTAAAAAAAACAACCTCTACCCACAAATTCTTTATGCCGGCGTGCCAGGCCGGCGGTTTTCGGTACCGTTTAAATGGTGTGTACACTTTTCACTCTCCTCTTCCCAGTCGAAAAAACGTAGGGCTCAAGTTTGTAAACAAATCGTTAGGGTTTCCATTACCGGGGCACTCAGCGACGCGGGGATGTTCCGAGATGTCTGTATTGACGTCACCCATCTGGATCTCAGTGAGATCCAGGGACACCCCCCCCCCCCCCCCAAAAAAAAAAAAAAAAAACCTGGCCATACAATGCAATACAATATGATATGAATTATGTCAAAAGTAAGCGGGGGCCTCTGGGTCTCCCTCTTGTGTGGCCGACTCTGCAAAAACCCACCGTCGCTTGGTGTTCGAAGCTAGAGGTGCATCCACCCATCCACCATCCACCTCCTCTCTCTTCCCTCTTCCCCTCCCATCATCTTGTGAGGATGTTGAAAGGCACGGGGATGGGGATGGGGATGGGGATGGGGATGGGGATGGGGCTGTGGGTAAAGCGCGCCCCGGGCTACAGCGGCGTGTCGCGCTCGCTCGTGTGGGTGGACAGTTTGATGCTACACGCTCGGGGGGGGGTGGACTCTTACCTCAGAGTCCATTAATAACCAAGATGGGCTCCCCTCCAGCTGCGCCGGCCCCCCCCACCCAAGCCCCAGCCCCGGCAAAACACACACAAACAGACGCATAATGTAAAGGGGGGGCATCGGAGCGCTGCTGGGGGGGGGTGGGTTCTAATTTTCAAACACTTAACTCTGTCTCTTTTCTTCTGGGATCTCTTTCATTTCCTCTCCTTCCTCCTCTCCTCTTTTTCCTCCTCCCCCTCCTCCGGCGTATAAGTGGCAGCTAAGACGGGGATTCTTGGCCGGCGTCAACTACCGACTCCATCGAAGATCAGATTCCCCGTCGCCGCCAGCGACACCTGAGGGAGCCGCGCTTGGGAAAGCGGAGAGAGAGAGAGAGAGAGATAAAAAGACGCGGGGGATAGCGCTGCAGCTCCAACAGGCGGGCAACGCTTATCTGGTTAACAATGGCGCTGTTAACCTATGCACCTCTCAGACGCGCTTTATTGAAGCTGTATCGATGATTTACATTTTGGAAAAGGGAGGGAGCACGCACACGCACACACACACACACACGCGGCTGGCTCGGAAAACCAAACCGTGGGCAGGGTGGAACGCACCCACCCCCCCCCCCCCCTTCTGAAAAAAGGGATCAAAGGGATTTTTTTTTTCTCTCCTGCGAGTAATACACTGATTCCACCATTCCAGTATGTACAATGAGCTGCCATGCATTAACTTTCACAGAGAATTCATCTTTTTTTCCTCCGCGTAACGCCTTCAAAGAAAGTGGAAATCGGATTGACTTTTGTCGGAAAAGAAAAAGAAAAAGAATTACCTTTAATGCGTATTCTTTAAATCTCGAAAGAACATGAAGGAAATCCAGTTGAAACCCAGCAGATGTTAAGAAATGCAAAGAAGAATGAAAAACTAAAAACAACAACCGCTCATTACTGGCTCTCTCCAGACAGTCTGAGAGGTCTATTCGGGCAACAAAATAGAGAAAAAATTATTCCAGAGGCTCCCAGGCCCAAACCTGGCAACCCAGGTGGAGAGGCACGGAATAGCATGTCAGGCCACAACTTGGCTGCCGCTCTGTCGGTGCGGTAAGAGGGGAAAAAAACACACACACACACACACACACACACACACACACACACACACACACAGGCAGGGTTGCAGCCTTACGTCTTCCAGTACAAAGGATAAAAATGGATACAACCGGATATATGAAGTGGCACCGCCTTATGGGAGACATGAAAGCTTTTACACGTTCTCCTTATTCCTTTCTTTCTTTCCTTTCCCCCCCTTCTGCTTCCCCCCTCAAACCACACACACACATACACACACACACACACACACACATGAAAGAGTCTCCCTCGGAGCACGTGAAGATGGGGGACGTTTACAGGTCCCGACACAATGTCTCCAGTGCGGGGAGGTGGGGCTGGCTTTGATTTGGAGCTGGAGAGGTGCACGAGACTCGCCGTCTGCGAAGCGCAGCCACCGCCACCGCGGGTTTGCGGCCAGTGGCGGCGTGTCAGCTGATGACGACGCCGCAGGGGCCTCCCTCGCTAACTGCCCTGGCAGACGCCCGTTTGACGGTAAGGGCCTCTGGATCCATCTCGCCGCCAATGGAGTGAGCCAACACGCCCCCCTCCCTTTCTCCCCCTTCCGGCCCGGTCCGGTTCGGTCTGGTCAGGGACCAGAGTGGTGTTCCTCTCGGGTTCCCAGTAGGTTCCTAAAGCTCTCCTCCAGGGCTGCCCAGGAATAGGCGGCGGTGTCCACCTGGAGGAAGCCCCAGGGCGGGGAAATTAGGAGCTGTATTTTTGGGACCGGATAAATTCCACTTTCTGCCACAATTGGAGCTACGTTACCTTCACGCGGTGTCTTCTCGCCGTGTCTGGTCTCTTGCAAAAACCCTGCAGCTTCTTACACAGCTGCTCAGGTGTAGAGTACAGATATTCAGCTTCAAGGGGGTGCACACACGTACACGCGCACACGCGCACACACGCACACACACACACACACACACACACACACACACATCTTTAATGGAACAAAAACCTCAAAGCACCAAGCCAGATACGGCTCACTTTTTATAATTAAAAATACATATTACGCTGAACTGGGACAGGTTTTACATAATTGAACCCATATTCTTTTTAAAGATTCACATTATTTATGCAAATCTAATTGAGGGGAGAGAGCCCGGTTATGGACTTAGGAATCAGGTAAATTAGGGCGATATCTTGGCGCCACTCGCGCTCATTTACAAAGGGAATCCACTGCGAGACTTCTTCCTTTCTCAACTTTTTTTCGCAGAAATAGCACATCACCTTTAAAGGCGACGGGTCCTTGACAATTTAATGGGATGTCACATAGGGCGCGCTTGTCAAGAAATAATTCACGTTACCTGGAAATATTTCCGGATACACCAAAGCCTTGGGGCAGAGCGGATAGCAGCCACAATGCACAGCCTCTAACCTACAGCAAAAAAAAAGGACAAAAAAAGTGCACTGGCATTGCAGTTACCACTGATTTGTTTTGACCCCAACTTATAAAAAGCCATTTGCAGAAAATGTCTCTCATAGCCAAAGACGTGCTGAACCCCCTACCACAGCTGAACTGGAAACAGTTTCCAATAATTGCTTGAGCTGTACGGCCTCATCGCGATTGGGTGCCATTGTGGCACTGTTGACACTGGTCTCTATTCATGGACATTTCATAGTAAATGCTGTTCCGGACAGACGGGTCGACGGGGGGGATCCAGACGTTTCCCGGCAACGCTGTAACGTAGAGTCACATCCTGTTCTGGAGCACCCGAGGAAGAAAAGCAACTCATTTAGCTAGACGTCGACGCCAACCGAGCGGCTGGAATGGACCTAAACCTACTGTCACAAAAGGGAGACGGGCCAAATCCTAATAGGTTATTAGTTCATTGTTACAGGCGGTAAGTAGGTAACAATGTGGAAGTTCTGCGTGTGGATCTCTTCCCAGCACGAGACTAAACTTAAACTTATCGGAACGCTGCTGACCACCATTGTTAGGCGGCGTAATCATTTTCCACGCCAAGACCCGTTATTTTCACGAGGTGACGTACAAAGAACTGGGACTAGTGATGAAAACTTTTGCTCTTTTTTGGAGATTTGGCTCTTTACGAGTAACTGTAAAGAGATCGGTTCAATTTTCCGACGCTTCATTCGTTTGTTTCAGTCGTTGTAACGAGAGTCAGAAGAGTCGGTTCGGAGTTTTGAATGGAAGAATGATTCAATTCTGTCAAAATTATCTATTTGATGGAATGCAAAGTGTAAATCAGTCACATTCAATATTGATTATGCCAAATGCCTTCACCTTTTTTTCCCCATTAATTTGATCTTCGGTAATTATTTTATGTTCGCGAGTCGAAGATTCACTCACTCACTACCCTCTCTCTCGCCCACTCACTGTCGAGTCTCAGTGAATGCCTGTGTGACTGGCTGCAGTTGCAGAGTTGCGAATGACCGACTTTCCCGACTCCTGAGTCCTGCCCCTTAAATGTGCAATCTGTAGAATTTACAGAACGGACTTGGTAGAAATGGAATATAACATTCATATGTATGTTTTAATTTGTGTATAATCCCATGAAAATAAGAATCGTTGTGTTGGCGTTAGAATGAGACGTTTTTATCTATATAGGGAGCAGGTACGCTTCACAGAGGCCGCCATGTTGCTCCGCCATGAGGAGGGGTATTTAGTCGGTTCCCATCTGCAACCTCACCGTTAGATGCCACTAAATTCTACACACTGCACCTTTAAAAGATTTGTTCGCGAATCTTGCATCACTAACTGGGGCTGACCAAACTCTTTGACTCGCAGCAAATTGCCATGAGTCGCACTCCGTCTAGGGAGAGGTAACAATTTGCCGGATGTTAGCAGCTCAAGCTAATGCTGAGCACTGAATTAATATATGAATATTCTGGGGACGTGAATCCGTCTAATTTCGAGGTGAGAGGAGTCCACAATCCCCCTGTGGCTTTCAACAACAGGCAGGGTCTACGGGAAGTGACTTTTAAGGTCAGTTCTGTTGTCACGGCGTGATGTGTAAGCGCGCAAATGGTTATCAGGCTTTTCATCTCAAATATAATTAGCTGATCATTTGCGCTGGGTATAATTACTTCATCACTGTGGGGCATGGATAGGCGTCCGCTCGCATCGCCTGTGCGTAATTAATCAGATTAGTGGCTGAATTCAACAATAATGAGGACGATACGCATTGGCGACACCTCAGCTGGGGCGATACGAGTGGACCGCAGCTGCTCTCTAGGGGCATTGGCTCTTCATGTTGGGGAGTGAGGTGACGACTTTGCGACGGTAGGGGTTTCAAATCTTAGGCGACGTTGACGAAAAGCAAAAGGCTTTTCTCTCCTTGGAGGGTTCGGTCTGTCAGGCAGAGAAAGAGCGGAAAATGAATAAATAAGCGTCTGAGACGTTCACAATGTTTCCCTCCACCTGAGAGTGGCGGTGGGGCTGTGTGGAAACGTCTCCCGTGTGTCTGTCTCCAACTCGGAAAACAAAGCGTGTGAATGAATCGGGACGCTCACATGCGCTGACAGGCATAGAGAGAGAGAAAACATACGCCGCAACCGCTAAAGTTGACTATCAATAGAGCATGGTGGGTGGGCTTGTGTGCCATGGTTCCCCTCGGTTTCGGATCAAAAGGAGCGGGAACATGATTGGGAATGGTTTGGCCCCAAACAGAAACCCCCCCGCCCCCGCCCCCCGCAAACGCAGAAGGACAGTCTTTTTTTTTCCCAATTCCATAATTAGCTACAGCAACTTCATTACTGCTGGTTTCTTGCCATGGTTTTTGTCTTTTTGTTTATTTTTTGTATCTGCATGAGGGGAAAGAAAAATAATTTTCACGGTAAACACAATGAATATCAGTCTTTGTCTCCATTTCCAAAGTTTCAGGCTTGTCTGCCAACACTGAAGCTGACACTTTGGCCACGAACACTACAAATGACTTCACTTGATATCACTTTGCAAACTACAAATCAATTAGTCATGCACGTTTGTTCCTTGGTAGGCGTCAAGCTATTTTTCTTTTTTTTAAAACCTCCTATGTGATTTGTCATACTTTTTGAGACTGAGGTTTATATTTTTTTAATGTTTAATGCCCCCGGCTGAACGCCGTTGTACCTCGACAACCGTTTCATAAAAAATACATTCGAGAACCGAGACTTCGAATGGCTCCGTCTTCAAATGTGAATATCTAGAGCGCACGTAAGACGCCTCACACTTTTGAAGACGTCTTCATTTCAACCGATTTTACATTCACAAAATGGGGGCAACCTGGAAAGATGACCACTCCAGTATGGACCCAAGCGAGTTGACAGCGTTACCAGGGCTGATATCACTGTGGAACCAACTCACACTCCATTAGGCGCTGAGTGCGTTCGCATGCACACTAATACTCTGATTACTGAGGAATAATCATGCTGTGGCAATGATTCGATTGAAGTGTTTACATGCATTAGCGCGATTATGGCAGCCCGTTTGCACGTTTCTTAATCATCGCGTTTCTCCCCGTCAAACTTAAACCCTTGGTTATCAATAGTGTAATTTCATCTAACTTTATCTAGTCTGGGGCAGATTTCCTTTTTTGACGGAAAATGTTTGGAGTCAGTCCGTGAGCACCGTCTTTACTATATTGACTTGAATGCACATTTTCTGGTTGATCTGATTACTGCCTTAATCAGAGAACTGCCTTGATAGTGGTTCAGTGGGACTATTCATGAGCAATAAAGTAGCAATACGGAGTAACACATGTACAGAGTAATTGTTGAGGAGCTATTTTCCACACAGAGTTAGAAAAGTGATCAAATAATATTTGAATATTGATTCCTTCCGTAACATTAGGAACATTAGCGAGATGTACAGTATGTCGGCAGAAATACCAGGGCTAAAGCAGAAAGGCCAATATATTATTTTCTCTCTGAGTTGTAAGAAGAGACATTGGTGTGGTGTTGAAGAAGTTGCCAAAATTGTTGCCAAAAAAAAAAAAAGGCAGGGGGGAAGACTTACAAGTACGTTTACTTAAGTTTCTTCTCACATTTGTCAAAGCCTGTCAAAGCACTGACGACGTCAGCGTCAACAAACCAGACCAGACAAAACCAAACCAATAGAGTGTTCTGGTGAGGTCATCTCTTTGTAGGCCAACCCGTTAGTTAACTCCGCCGTGGCCCCCCCCAGCCAAAACAATTTTTCCCCTTTTCGGTTTTGGATTGAATCTAAATACTGTATGAGCCATGCGGATAACACAGGCACTACTACAGCGTCCAGTATTATGTTGTAGAGGATCATTTCCACAGTGAATCCCACTTTTGAAATGCAGGTTATGAGTAAAATGCTCCAATGGATTGCACCACCAAGCATCAAATTAGACCGCGACCACTCACTAAACCCAAAAATGCTACAATTCAACTACAGTTTCAATTAGGGAAATTAGGCGGTCCCCACCACCAACAATGAAAACAGCATAGAGGAACACAGATATAACACAAATACAGTGAATAGCTATTTCGATGAGTGTCAAGAGAGTCGATGGGCAAGACCTTTTACCAGGAGCATACACACAGCTCCGTCTCAGGATTCTTTTTCGCTCTGATGAGTATCATCTGAGTATGACATAGCATTATATGGTATTGAGCAAAGTGAGGTGCACTCACATGGCCACGCCGAAAAACTCGTGCTTGGCGGTGGAGACCACAACGTCGGCCTGGCACAGCACTTGGAGGTAGTCGGCCTTGCTGGGCTGGAAGCCCCAGTGGAGGATACTCGACTCCAACTGGCCTCTGGCCTCAGCAAAGATCTCTGAAGAAGAAAAAAAAAATGGAAGGATAGGTTGACGAGCCGGTCTCTTTTGCTGACGACAGATATCTTTGTTGCATTTATGATTGCCGTCAACTTTCATGATTCGATATGTCCACCGCTGATTGAGTGAAATGCCAGAGGACTGATGGGCTTCACCGGAGCTGCTCGGTCCGGTATCTCAATCTTTGGGGGCTTTTTTTTTTTTTGTTTGTTTAACTAAGGTCCGTCAGCGGGGCCAATTAGATTTCCATTTGAGGGAATGCTGTTTAATGGAGAATGAAAGCAATGAAACAATGCGGCTCAACGCATTATCATTTGGAAGCCATCTGCCGTGACATTTTGTGTTTCTAATGAGTTCCATGCCGCTGTGTCCTCGCTAGGAAAAGTGATGAGCTCAGGAAGACCGAGAAATGTTCAGAGCAGAGCGAGGCCGAGGGAAAGGGAACGGGCTGTTTATGGAAAAAAAATAAAAAAAATAGGGGGAAAGACATTTTTCATCTAATTTACAAATAGGCTTGCAAAAGGCTGAAGCGTAATCTTTTGGCTTTTTATGACATGCGGGCACAGACACAGTTATAAGGAGGAAATACAGGTGTGGGGTGGGAAGGGGAGGTGAAAATAATCGATACGGTGACCCTATTAAGAAAATCAAAGTAGATTAAAATTGTCCTAATGTGATTGCCTTCCGAGCAATCATAAACGTAATTACTGAATATGAGACAAAATTTACGGCCAGCCCCCGTCGTCTGTTTATGCTTCTATAAAAGTTTACGCCGCAATATAAGAGAGTGTGTTTCCCGTAAGCGGGTCTTTCGCTCCCAGCCGTGGACGGGGGAGAGCGTATTAATTAACTTAACACCGCGCCGTAAATACATTTGAGTGTTCCAAAGTCATTATAGCATCATCAGCTGCAAATGGAGAGTGTGTTTTATCAATTAAAACGTGTCCCGGGGGGCAGGACGCGTTGGCCCGTGGGATGACCTTAACCCTTAATCTAATCTAACAACCCAGTGCAGTTTACAAGCGGGAATATTTACATGCGCTTCGGGTGCGCCGACGTACGCGATAAGCTGTAAAGCCTGACATCCCCTGCGAAACTTTGCAAAGGTGAGGGAGAAGTCAGCAAAGTTCTCCAGGTTCTTCAAGCCATACAAAGTTACCACTGTACGCTCTCATCATGCAACACACCATCCTACGAATGAAGCTGCAAGAGCATCTTTTGAGGGCCTGTGTGTGTGTGTGTGTGTGTGTGTGTGTGTGTGTGTGTGTTCATGCGTGTTCGTGTTTGTGTGTGTTCGTGTTTGTGTGCACCTGGCACATCAGTGAAGGTCTCCCCGAGGACGGACAGTTGAAAGGCCAGGTTCCTCTCTTTCAGCTTCAGCAAGGTCTTGAAGAACAGCTCGGGGTCCTTGTCGTGCTCCCTTCACAAACACAAACAGACAACCCGCGTTCAGATGCCCCCCGTGCACACACACACACACTCACGCACGCACGCCCACACACACACACACACACACACACACACACACACACACACAACGATCCAAGAGCACGTACACACACAAGATAAACAACCTGAGCTGCGTGCGAGCGGGCGGCAGACTGTGGGGGAGATCATAGCGCTCCCTGGAGGGCAATTGACTGTGATACGCGAGGCTGCGGTGCGCCAGGTGGAGGGCTTTAACAAGCCCAACGAGGTCCCCGTTCCGCTGCGTCGCTTGCCGAGGCACTCAGCCTCTACGCGTGCACTCCACCGCCGAGGCTGAGCTCCTAGTTAACACGCAGGTGCCGTGCTCAGCTGCGGAGCAGATGTCGCTGCGCCGCCAGCGGCCCGCCACTCATCTCGACACTCATCTTGATAAAGAAGGGCGGGGGGGCGGGGGTGGTTCAGGTTTAAAACGGTACGCACTGTGACAACTCACATCCGCTGGCACCTTTTTTTTTTTTTTTGCTGTAAATAACAGGTGCCGTGATATGGATAGGCTTTGAAAGGTGATTTGTAAACCTGCTAGTGTTGCTGTTACGTGCTGTTACACAGGACGGGACTGAACACAAGGGATATCTTTGATGTCGAGGCCAAGGCAGACAAGTGGGGTTTGATCTGGGAACTGAAAAGGGTCTGGCTGGCCAAAGTAGGTCTTTTGGGGTATTAGAGTAACATCTAATATGTTTTAAGAAAATCTTACACAGATTTTTGGATCGAATCATCTCTTGCTTATTAATTAAATAGTTGCAGGTAAGCATAAAGGTAAGTGCAATATATTTAGTAAAGGGCAAAGGTATGTATTAGGTAGGAACCAGGTATAAACCATTATTAGAGTCCTTCAGGTCCGAGAGTAAGTTAATTGATTCGGTACTGGAATAAATCTAACTTCAGATAGGTAAGTACAAGGATTGTCTTGGATTTCTCTCTAGTTGGCTTGAAGTATTCTGTTCAGGGGAAGCCTTATTTATAACATCATAAATGGTGCCTCTGATGCAGAAGAACTTTACTCATTTTGACCAAAAAGAAATATATGGATTAATTAAATAAACGTTTATGTTGAAATGTTGAAAAGACCTCATACATTTAAATATAAGACAATTGAATGTACTTTTAATGTATAATATTTTTTGGAAAACTGAATATAAGGGACCTGCCGACACCCTGGTGTTTTGTAATGTTGTCATTGGGGATCTTGGTGGTGACTTGTATAATCTGCAATGTCCTGGGGCTTTGGAAGGTCAAGGTCTTTGGAAAGAGGCACTCAGCCGACATCGATGGTGAATTTGCCAGAGCCCAATTGTAGTGGAGCAGTCTATATAACAGAGTCAGCATTGTGTTGTTCTGTCTCCCGTGTCTCGTCGCAGCGCCTCGTTGGTGGTCAATAACAACAATTAGACGTCTCATGTTGTCGCATTGTTTCCTTCCGTAGGAGGACCCATTATTTGCCCCCCACTCCCATTAAATCGTATTGTGTTTAAGAAGAAAAAACATCTTTATATTTCAAGCGGAAGAAAGTGTGGAAACCGTGTGAAGGTCAAACGGTCTCCACCAAAACGCGGAGGGGGTTGACAAAGGAAGCCCCTCCGGCGCTCACAGTACCTCCGTGGGATTTCTTTAGGTGAGGTATTAGAGGAGGCTTATTTATTCTCATTTCCACCGCTCATATTCACTGGCTTCCCCTGTGGTTAAGAAGCTAATTCCCTTATTTCCTAGCCTTTTTAACTCCTTGCACAAGGCATGAATCCCTATTCCCCCATTACTGATATAGGAGAGGACAATGATTGAATGAAACTGTGATAACAGAGTGCTCCTCTCCCACAACCCCCCTTCCTCCCCTCCCTCTCTGAAGGAAAATGAGTGTTAATTAACGTGTGGGCTATGGCTGTCAGGAGGAGCTTCCTGAGCAAAACCCTGGCACGGGCACGCAGGCATGCGCTGGCACACACACGCACGCACGCACGCACACGCAATACGCACACGCACAATGAATAATATTCATTGTGTGTGTGTGTGTGTGACTGTATATTATACAGTCGTACTATTGCACACACCAAAAAAACAAATATATTCATAAGCAAGGACATACACATACTAAATTGATGGTACAGACACACAGAAGGGAATCTGACACACCCATGCAGATTCCTACATATAAATGCACAAGATGTACACGTGTGTATACAAGTATACTCATAAGGACATATTAAAACAGATGTGTAAACACACACACAAGGATACACACATAAATGTATTTGACGCACCCAAATCTGTAAATACGCACACGCACATAGTACATGCACAAGCCATACACATGTGTACACAGACAAACGAGCACATACACCTCCCCGCACGGCTGCACGAGGCACGGCTCCCTACTGATGACCTAGATCTTTTAATGAGGACCGTTAACCCCCAGCGACAGTCAACCAAGTCTGAGCTGTCAGCCCGCTGATTAGTGGGTGAGTGACAAACAAAAGCTATGTGGCATCATCTCCCCGTAATCACCCCCACTGCCGATGCCCCCGCTAATCTGACGCTAAGGCAAATAGAGGTTGTTCTCTAATCTAAGGTAGCGCGTCCGCTCGTGGTCTCAATGCCAGGCGAGGGCAAGGGCGAGGCTCGGGGCAGGGTAGGGCGGGGTTGGCGGGGGGGGGTTGAGTTGCTCCTTCACACGAGTTGTCAGGTGACAAAGGCTCACCTGGGGGCATGACGCTGGCTTTAAAAACAAAACAAAAAGAAAATGGACCCAAGTCTTGGACTGTGGCTGTCCGACAGATCCGATATGTATTTGGTATTTGTTAATCATCTGCATATAGGGATATCACAGTACACAATACATATGGTGATATCAATATGTACTAGGAGATGTGGATTGAAAATTGGCCATGTGGCTGAGCCCAATCCCCTTAAAAATAACAAACAAACCCTAACCTGATTGATGCCACGCAACGCCTTACCAATACAAGGTCTTACTGGAACAACCATGGGGACAAATGGTAGCATGTTCTACCACAGGGTGTCCAGACACTCCGCCTAAAATTGTCAGATTGGCGGTTTAGGCCAGGTGGTGTTGGCCACGGACACCACCTTTATGAACATGGTCCGACACGATCACCTTGTTCTCACAAGGATTGTCTGTAGGATTGTAAGACTCCAGTGACCACAGGAATCAACATGAACGAAGCTGATCAAGAAATGAAGGGAAGCAGAACAAGAAGGGGTAAAAAAAAGAGAAACAGGAATGATCAAGTGCAGAAAAAAAGTATAGCTATCTTCCGTGGGTACCAGAGAAACCTCATTAATATGCATAACGTACCAACCCAAAAGAAAATAAGATCCTCTCATTTAGAGATCAGTGATTAAATATTCCCCTTTATGTAGCACCCAAGAGGTGTGTTTTAAAATTCAAATACTATTTACTCCAATGCACAATGTGAAATGAGCCCTATCACCAGAAAACCAAACGACTGAAGCCCTAATTAAGGGGACACTTGAAAGACAAAGAAGGGCTTGTTGGAGGAGATATTGTGACAGTCGACTCTAGTACTGTACAAGGGGGGGGGGGGGGGGGGGGTGCATATACACTTTACAGTCAAACATTTGATTAAAAAAAATAAGGCAAAATTTTCACGTCTTAAAAAGCAACCATGTGGGAACTGCCGCGGATAAACTCCCGGGATTCCACACATGTATGGCTTTCAAAGGAGCTAAAGCAGAGCGCGGTGCGAATTAAACGGGAGAGTAGTTAGGGCTGGAGTAGTGGACTTGTTATTTTCATGTGCTTCACTCGTGGAAAACTTACTGAAGGACTTATTGAATTCTGCCCATGAAGAAAAAAAAATAAGGCAGGGCTCTCAAGGTCCCCGTTCGGTTAATTCCAAAATCTAAATGAAAGCGAAACAAATAGAAGTGTTTACACTGTCAGTGCAGAGTCAGAGTCGGGCCACCCTGCCCAGGGGAGGAATCACGCCACTCCAAACCGTCCCGATCCAAGACCTTCATTAGCATCAGTTACAACTTTTTTTTTTTTTTGTGTGTGGGGGTGGGGGAGGGTGGGGGGTTTCATCACATGGTCTGACTGCCGCTTCAAAGACCTTCCTCGTTCTCCAAAAAAGAAAGTCTTATTTTAGTTTTTTGGGGGGTTTTTTTGAGGGCAGGAGGGGTCACTTGTGATGCGATCTGGGCTAATTGTTACCATGACGAACTGATAAAAATTTCAAGCAAAAACATTCCCAAGAAAACAATTAAAGGAATGACTCATGCAGCGTGCGTCTGTTGTATGACTTCCATATTCTGCCTCTTAGCTCCTAGCCGTGGCCTCTGTTTGCTGTTTTATCATCATCTCGAGACCTGGCCTGGGTTGCCAACCAGGCCTTTTCTTTCAGAATGGAATGGGTGTTGCTTTTCTCCCCCGTGCACCGTTCTTCTTTGATGGTTGACCTTGCTTCATTTCCAAATAAAGTGTCGCATATACACTATGTACAACACTCATCGCACCATATTTAAATCATCCACTTGGCCACACAATTGATTTATTGACTTGACTACGTTATTAATCTATTTTGCTAAATATATAATAATATCAATACAATATCAACAATATCAAAGGCAAAGGTTTAGCCGCAAGGTCAGACCTTTGACTCTTCTGCTTTGGCAATAGGTAGGAGGCAGCTACCAGTGTGCCAAATTCTGTGCTACCAAGCCAATCGCTGAACCCTGCTTAACAACCGTCAAAAATGAAACTTTTAAACAGTATTGACTACGCCAGTGACATTTGGACTGCCTTTAAAGAGTGCCAGTTTTTTTTCTGCCTCCCCCCCTCCAGCAATCAGAGCACCACCGGGACGGCAATCCTCTTGAGGTAAAAGCTGATCCTGATCAACCTTAGTGGTCCTGAGCCCTGAGAGCTAAAGCTGTGGTCCATCCAGCACAGTGAGAGATTTAACTTCCCTGTGTGACCCTCCTCCCCACCCCTGCTGTTTAGTGCTACAGTGGCACGAAGCCATCTTCACCTGTAAACATCTGTCCACTTGCGGGACTCTCTTTATCCCCTCCCTCCTCTTCATCCATCCCCCCCAAAGCAAGCCCTCCCCTGGAAAGCAGCGCCTGCAATAAGACGGTCCTGTAATCTGAGGATCCAGGCCACACACAGATTAACAATCTGCAACCGACCAGGACAAAAAAAAGGAAAAAAAAGTAAAGGGCGGGAGAGGAAATATGAGGAGGGCAAAATGGAACAAACTGAGAGAGGCTTCAATCGGGGAGATTAACGGCATCTCTCTCTCACCGTCTCTCTTCATCCCTCACGCCCCCCCCTCTCTCTCTCTCTTTCAGTGTAAATCCTAATTTAGCCCAGAATAAAGCCAACGTTTATGAAGCTTGGATGTTGGGAGCAATAATCCATCTGTGTTTTGCTCAGTTTAGAGGAGATTACATGACGGGTGCTTTTGTCACTGATACAAGAGTAGGTGAAAAACAGATAGCCGGCGCAAACAGAGGGCAGGGGAACGGCAATGGATACCTCCAACAATGGCCGCCAAGCAGCCAGTGCTGTGGACGCAGTGGTCTGTGCGGTTGTTAATCTGATTTACAGTTGTGTTTTGATGAGGAAAGTAAGACCTGCTGCCGAGGAGTCAGCGGGGAAAAATGTGAATCCCTCAAGGAAAGGCTTTTGTCTGTTCTCTTCAACGTCGACAGAGCCGAGCAGGGGACAAACGACAGTCCAAAAAGTGATGAATGTCTCTGAGATGTGCACCTACACAAGCTCATGTTACATCAACAGGTTTTTGGCAGCCGTACCGCTCTACAAACTATTAACTTGATGCAAGATAACAAACAAAACTCGTCCCGTAAAAATCTGGATAGCGCCTTCCCTTGTTGACAACTGTTACGCAAATGCAAGTTATTTTCTGTGACCTTGGTCTGCTGTCAAACAACTGTCTAATCATCACAAGCAAATACTCTTCTGCGGGGTTGGAACACACAGACACAAATGTGGACAATGTGATCATTGGATTATGTTTTTGCGTGACTACTTTGTATTCATTGATGACATGGCACGCCGGCAGAGGGAGAGAGTCTTGCTGGGACGACATGTTTTCTGACTGCGTAAATCTTAGCATGTGCTCTCTGATAGAAGAACAGAAGATCTCCACGTCAAAACGAACTGCGAGTGTGTGGTTCAAAGCCAGTACATGATAATTTTCTTAAAACTCTTTACTTACCACCTGTGGGGCCACACAATATGGAGGGGCTTAGTCTGGGTCTCCGCAGGGATGGAAGGGCCTTGCTGTGGGTCCTCCCCTGGTCCTGTGTTCAGAGAGCCAGGGTCCACTGCTCTGTTTGGGGTTATTAGAAAGGTGGGTTATAGCGATAAATTAATATGGTTTAAACGGCATATATCAAAGTTCCGTAAAGGACAAGAAAGGGACATTACGTTACTTAATTTGTTTTTCATTTGTTACGCCATTTGTTTTACCCGGTGGCAAAATCATTACACCACTCAAAGGGTAAGGTCGGTTAAAGTGGGTCAGCGTTTCGTTGCACAAGGAGTCGGGAAACGGCGCTACCTTGGAGCCTGGAGATGTGAAGCCTCCGTGATGTCATCAACGGCAGAAGCCGCTGCGGGGCAGCTGCGGTGCTTGCGTTCAGGGGTGGGGGTGGGGGGAAGTCCGCCAAGGCTGCGCCGCAAATGTAATAGAATCAGCTGCAGTGTTTGCATACGCTGCTGCCACACACTATTTCGCAACCTCCCCCAGCGTCGTACCCCGCTCTCGAACGACTGAGTCCAACTGCAAACAAAGGGATCTCGGGGCGCTACCGAAACAGCCCCAGCCGCCCCCCCCCCCCCCCCCCGCGCTTTGCTTTCCTTGGATCAAGTGGAGAGAGCGCGCGGAGGAGAACAAGCGTGGAAAGATGCTGATGTCATTGTAAGAGGAATGGGAAACACATTGAAAGCGCTGGCACCGGGGCAGGCCTTCGTGGCTAAGGGTGAGTTTACGAGGGCGGGTGGACTGTATCGGGCGTGTAGAAAGGAGGAGGGGAGTGGGGGAGGTCCGGGGGGCTTTCTTGAGGCAGTCTGGGCCCGGGGTTTTTTGTGTCATTTTTTTTCCCCTCTCTGTGTGGCCGCGGACCTAACCCACGGCTGTCACAAGCTCAACTTTTGCTGAGAAAATAACATGGCACGGCGACGTTATGTTATTGTTATGCTGAACATTCAAGTTTCTAATGAGGGTTGAATTCAAAGATTCAACTATTTATACAACTAAATGTGAAAAGCTTGAGTGACAGTTTCTGCTTGAAATGTGAATTAAAAAGCAATATAAAAGTTAACTATAAGATATAAGATAATGTAAGATATACAAATGCATGCATTCATTTGTCAAAACATGTACGTCGAATTTATGAATTTATTTAAAGAGGGCACCCCCCCATTTAATTTCTAGCCTTGCCTCTCTCAGTGCTTCTCACTGCCGTCAGTAAAAATAAGCACACCTTTGGAGTCTGAAATATTAACAAACCCAATTCAAACGCATGTTCAACTGGGCAGGGGCTCTACCTCTGAGGGGGAAATGGCTTAATGCCTGCTTCCTTATTCATCCCCAGTACCTAAAGCACTTATCCCCTTGATCTAATAGAGCCCTCTAACGGAGACAGAATGACTACCGTAATGGGCGATAATATTGCCTTAGGTGTACAAAATTAGCATAAAAAACGCACAGAAACATAAGGCAGAGCCGGAGGACAAATGTTACACGCTGCCCATCTCCGGCGAGCACTTGCATTATTAGGATCTATAAAGGCAATTTAGAGCTGCGTTTCAGAGACCCAAGTAGCAAGACATTACCTTGACAAGCCATTGATAAAAATGCCAGAATAGTGAGAGTGGTCCGATGGATACATTACATAACTGATATAGACATGGATTCATCTCTCTCAGGCGGGCTCGTTCGGAGGCCTGACAAAGAAGCGCTTGTGGTTAGGTATGACCAATGGTGCTGCCTCGCTGGCCCCTGGGAAAATTGTATTCGATAAGCCATTTTAGAAATTGGATGAAGAGGTTTTGACTAGGGGCTATAAAAACGTGGTTATATCTACTGACAGAGTAGAAGGAGGAGGTGGAGAAGGAGGAAGAGAGAGAGCGAGGGGGAGAGGTACTTAGAGAAAATGCCACCAATTAGCTTATTTATAAATCAACAGCAATTTCTGTGATGACTTTACCTCTGTGCGTTTGATTAAATGTGAAAGGATGAAGGGGAGAGTCAAAGTCAAAAATCATTTGATCTAATTTTCTTTATTGGCAATAATCACGAGTGTCTCTCCCGCTGGGTAATGAAAAACGGCATGGATCTACAGCCACGGTGAGCCTGCACTGTGGACGAGGGCGGTGGCCCTTAAACTGTACAGTGTGTACAAGCAACACAAAGGAAACTTGCTCCCTGTTGCCCCAAAGGAATATATACACCATCCTACAAATTACCGCAATGCTGTCTATATTTAAACATGCTATACCATTTTATTTTGATACCTAACCATTGTAGAGTCAATGCGGCAAAATCAACACATTTCCATTTATTCTTGGACGCTTTTGTCCAAGGCGACTTACATCAGACTTATGGACAATAAATGTGTCCTGCAATTTCATTCAATCAGTATGTGATGTTTAAATTCATATTCAAGACTAGGTATCAGTATCGGCACCATACTGATGTCCAGACGAAGCAGTCTGGACATTATTTCACTTGTATACCAAATAAATAGTTTGCTATATTCCTAAAACTCATGGGACACAGCCGTGAGACGTGCATAATAGTTCCCTCGACTCTTCTGAGAGCTTCATGAACAGGAACATTGCAGGTCAGTCGGAGTGATCTTTGGAAGCAGTGAGTACGAACGACCGACTGAAAGCGGCGTCCGTGCCAGTAAATTGAGCCTCCCCCTGTTAAGGTGGTCCAGCAGCGAATCCCTGCTCCTCAGGACCCCTTGGGGCTTAAACTGGCGCTGGCTTGTGAGGTCAGAGTAAAGGACTGAAAGGTTTTTAAGCATTGAGGCTACTGTCCCGGGGGGACATTGCTTCAAAACAATCTCATCAGCATAAAGCTCTGAATCGCAGCCATTGAACGCAGCTGATGGTGCTGTTGCTTTTGACGCAGGAAGGCCAGTCAGTCCACTGGGGGAAGGACGGCCTCAACAGTGGGGACCGGGCAGGTCATTAAAGCACATTAAGATCTACATTACAGTCATTATGAGCTGACCCTTTAGTCAGAGGAGATGGCAGTCCACTCTCCTATGTCCACTCCCTGACACTTCACTAGTGATGGCGGGTGGAGGGGTTTGAGTTGGGCGTTTCGTTGTTGCGTGGCCGTCAAGAGGCTGTGTGGTCACACAGCCTACGGGGGAATTCCCGAGCCGCGGTCAGACTAAGACGAAAATCGAGACGGAAAAGGGGAGCAAGGAGTTCTCTTGGGTTTCTCAGTCTAGTCGAGAGGCTACGAGGCTCAAAGTGTCAAAAGTGCAAAGAAATCGCGCTCCTTTGGTGGCAGATTCTATTTTGTGGGGTATAAAGTATAATTATGTAATGTGCATATGGCCGGCAAAAATGTGACATCAGGCCCGAGCAGATTACTCCCGGGCCAAAGAGAAGACCAGGCATCTGCCGTGTGGTACCTAGGGGTAATACCCTGAAAAGCACCAAATATAACCTGTTTTTCTCATATTTGCTATCCATTCAGGTTGAGCTGGGAGAGAAAAAAAAATTGAACCCACAAGCTATAGAGGAGAAGGATTTAGTCTAATACAAAAACAAGAGGATATATGAAAACCCAGTACGCCGTACCTAAAAATGGCACGACAATATCCTCGACTGTCAGCATGATTTTGTATTTTTTTTTTTTACATTGATTCAACGCAATAAAAGGTCACCTGGCATTCTTGTTTAACCACATCAAACAATTAAAATATTGCTCTGATTAGAGCAATATTGTCCACGGACTGACATATAAGGTATAAGAAGAAAAAAAACACTTTTAAATTGCAACAGGTATTGGAAAGGATTCAGGCATATGAAACAAAGACGAGACCTGAATCCAAGACAGGGAAAAAAGAGAAAGATTACTCTTGCCAGTCACTGCCACAAAAATTTGCCGAAAGCTGCTGAATCTGCGAGCATGTTTGGCCAACAGATTATTATTTCACTCTCTTTAAACGCTGTGTGTGCATCATCCGTGTACACACAAGAGCCATAAGTCTCCTGAGAACAGCTTTAGGACTCATTCTGTTCAAATAAAAAATAAAAAAATTAAAAAACCTCCCCCCCAACCCCCGGAATGTGTCCCATGATGTCATTCCCTGTGAAACCAGCCACAGTTACATGCTTGTCATTTTCCTTCTTCATCCCAACAAGAGATATATCTCATCCGAGGCCCTTCATAAACATTTAAAATGACGCGGAGGGGAGAAGGCTCTCCGGGGAACACGGAGCCAACTCGGGTCAGGGATGTGGGAATCGTCCTGTCGCCCCAACTCAAAATGGCCGCTGGGCAGGCATGTCGCCCCAGCGTAGTAGCCCTACCTACATGTAACTCGGCATCACATCACTCTTGTCTACGTCCCCACCGGATACACTTGCCGTTATTTGGGTCATAAATGTTTCCGTAAGTTTAAGAGTACAAACAGTAAATCAGTTTCTCACATTCTACCTATGTTTGGTTCAAGAAAATGAGTAAAGTTACCCCGGCCATGGAATGATTCCATTGTTAAGCCGGGTTTGGAAAACAGTCGTTTTTCTTGATTATGTCATCACCGAAGCGACGCCAGTCTCTGTTAGCAAAGGTTTGGTATTAAGGACAAATCACCAATGTGGGGTTTGATCCTTAATTCATTCCTATTCATCACAGTTAGCTCCTCCGACATCAAAGCGCCATATGGACTCAATTGTGGTCGTTCCTGGCACACAAACGGCTGAGAGCAGAGTCACCGCCATACCTCCAGTTTCAATGTGGAAAGGCAGCGAACCTTTTTAGTCCGCGCCTATAGCGCGTCGCTCAGTACTTTCCTAGAACCTAAAGAACTCCAACAGACACAGCAGATGACAGCGGATGTGGTCGCCGGGGGGGGGATTAAAGACTGGAGGTGTGACGTCAAATAAGCAAAAACGAATGAAAAAATAAAAAAGGTGGCCAACAGCTGTTTTCATCATGTCAACGATAGGCTTAAGAAACTGGTGGTGTGATTAGGCTTCCCCCGTTCTCATCAGGCCGGCCCCAAGTTCCCACCCTCACAGGCTGTCCGGCGGTGACTCGCGAGTAATCAAAAAGGAGATTTTAGAAATGAGTGTCAGGTCCTCTGAGGATGAGCGGCTCAGGGTGACGATTGCAGACAGTGGCTTTAGCCCTGCAAGGTTAGGGAAGGCATATTCGTTGTCTGGTCAGGTTACAACAGTGTCACTGTACAGATTAGAATTTCAGATGGCGCATACTGCAAATTACAAAGTAGAGAAATACAGCTAAATCCGCCATATTGTGTCAAAACAAATGTAAACAACGAGATAAAACATTGAGTATTTTGCTCTGTTGTCGACTGCAGATATTTTTGTGGGAAAATCCTATGCTCTCCAAGATGAAAAACTATGATGTCTTCTCTATGTAAAACAATATATAAAAGTCTACAGTTTAATCCAAACCCCAAAGGATAGAATGTTATATCGGTGGACTGATTTTTTCAGCTTAAATTAATGTACAGTTGTGGCCGATGTTTGCATCCTTGGATATTTTCTTTTTAATTACTCACAATTTCTTTCTGAAAATTGTTCAATTGAAAAAATCTTTTGATATCCACATATGCAGTTTGCAGCGGAAAAAAATGGAAAAATACTGGAAGTTGTTATCTGATTTTTAGTCATTCAACCAGTTTGTATGGAGAAAAGTTCTCATTCTGCCATTTTGTGTCACTGCATGTTGAGCATCAATCACAGATAATAAAAGAAAGAAAATACCTTGATGTTCCTGTGTCTAAATGTGTCCAAGGTGCAAAATGCTCACGATCAAGACGTTTAAGGCTCGCGGCACTGTAGCCAACATCCAGCTCGCAAACTCAGCTTGCCGAACAGTCAAACTTGACGAATGTTCAGTGATGCACCGGTGGCTGCTCTGCTGCATTGTGAAATCAGGAGATCAGAAAGTTCATGAAGGTCATGGCTCTTCCAGCAGAACAAAGACCAGAAACACTTCAAAAAGCACCCAAGAATGGTTCAACATGCAATGCTGGACTTTTGCAAAGAAGGGCGGACCAAACTGCCAGCGCAAAATATATTATAATATAATTATAATATATGCAAACGTAAGAGTCCTCTATTTATCTCAAGAGCAGTCTAAAAAAATTAGCTCTTCAACACCATCATCAAGCCAGGTCATGTATTTGTATCTGAACTTCTTCATCTGTTCTTCTTCTTCTTCTTCTGTTTTATGGACTGCATGGCAACTATTTTTTCTTTATTTGTTCTGTTTATTATCTGGAAACATTCCTGTACTCCAGTGGAAGGGTTTTCGTGAATATATTACCTAACTTCAGCAGGATATAAAACAGTCGTCAGACTTATGCCAGATATAAATAAAAAAACTACATTCAGAAATATACACTCAAATAAAATTTGACATTTGGCTTTGGCAACCTAATGTTTAAGACTGGATATGAAAAAATATTATATCGATACCTCAAAATCAAAAGAGAGAACACATCAGACGGGAAGAAAAGTTTTTGATTTGTTCTTCAGTTTAACCATCTTCATCTTGCTGGCGTGAAGTCCGGTTGCATTTGAACTCCTCCGGGGGAACGTTTCAAACAGGATATCCTGCCATCTGCTCCAGGCAGCCTCGTTCCAGGAGTCAATCACACTGAGACCTGAGCTGACGGACTGCTCCGAAAAGGAGCCACATCAATGGCTTTTAAAAGTAGCCAAAGACCATTTTCCTAATCAACTTAAAAGTAGCTTCAGCTATCTGCAGCGAGTTAGGGGAGTTAATGAAAACCGGGCATCAATAGGGAGGTCTGAAGAAGAAAGGGGCAGGAATGTCTTATTCTTTAAAATGTTCTGAGCTGAAATCTGCATTCATATCCTTTAAATTGAAGAAGACGACACATGCATTTACATAGGCGCATGGCTTTTTGTCTTCGTGCTCATCAATTGAAAAGGGACCAGTAACAACCGATTCATCATCAAAGTGAATATTTTCGGGAGAGAGGGAGTAATGCAACAAAGCCCCTAATGATGATAATTCAATGACCCTCTCTGTTCAGCACCTGACTGTGTCCACCTCCCAAGGGGTGAGGGGGAAAAATAAACATACTTGGCCTGACAAGTGCACAAAGGCAATGTGAATGTGTAAAAAAGGCAGTGGGATCCCCTTGGCCTGCCAGAACTTAGCACCTGCTGATCACGTGATGGCCCCTGCATTGATTCGATTACCCTCTGCACCATACCAGTGGATTGACAATACTCAAAGAAAAGTCAATGCCCTGCTGTTCTCCCATGATAAATGTGATGGCTTTGTCTCCCACAGCAGGTTTCTGCTGGCTCAGGTCAATCGCTATTAAATTACAAAAGTCCACCCATCAAAAGGCGATTGATAGATGGGTACCGCAAAAAAAACGAGCCGACCGCAAAGAGCGCTCTCGCCACGTTGAGAAAGCAAGCACAGACTTTCCAAGAGGCCTATATAGACTTCGGCTTTTCATCAAGGAATCTTGAGATGTTAGAAAGAACGGGAAGCAACATATACAAAATACCTATGCAGAGAAGATCATCTGGTATCCCCCCACTCCCACCCGCCCCCATTTCCTCATTTGTTTCTCTGAGCGTTTTCTTATATTTTCAAAGAGCTGGACTAACTGTGTTTGGGGGAAAAAGGACCGCGGGCATGTTGAGGGATTGTCGGCCATGCATATAATCGCTTACTTACACTCTGTGAGTTTGCTTTGGATCAGGCAAATTACCATCTGAAAATGAGCTGAAAAACACTCTGGGCGAGAGGCCTGCGTCATCCGTGGCAGCTCACTTTCAGTATTTCTTACCCGGGCAAGTACACATAACAGAAAAAAAAAACAAAAAAAAAACACGCAGGGGTCCACGCAAAACGCGACTCGTGCAGCATTAGATGATGGTCGAAGAGACATACATTCCCCGGTGTTGGCATTTCCATCCTACTAATAAGAGCGCGAGGGTTCACAATAATATGTGCATTAGAATGAAAAGACAAGAATCTAAGCGGTCTTTATGGATTTCAAATCATGTACAGATCGGCTCCCTCTACCAAGGAAGAGGCCGAAGAGTGAAAGGCTGCGTGACACAATTACTGCAGGCGGGGTCGCACAAACACGCTCCCACACAAGTTTCGTGGACAGGCGTCTCTGCGGGCGGCAGGGAGGGGGACTGGGTCTAAATAATTAGCTATAATGCGGCACAAGAGTATATGCGCGGAACAATATGTGCACTTGGGTGAGCCGCTGAGAGGCCTTTCATCTCTTTCTCTCTGTGTCGGGTCACCTCTGAGAGTGGCGAGGCATGAAAGAAACCAGCCCCCGATCTGCCGAACAACAGCATTGTGTGTGCCAGTATGAATTTTTATTCAGCCAGTGCCACGCACCCCCTTTTTTTTTTTCAAAAGAATGGGGATTATAGTTTGTTTTCAATGGCTCTGTCTCGCAATAAAACCCAGCTGCCACACAAAGCCATTCATCTGAACTGAAACCTACCTGTTTCGCTCACGCTCCCCTACGACGCGTCTTCGGCCGGTTCTGAACGCCGATATTCTCCCCCTAATTGTGTTGGGATATCGTCGCTTTCATGTGAAGAAGTGGCTGCTGTTAATTTGGCCCCTAATGGGAACCAGAGCCTCGCTGCGGCTCCTTGGCGGCGCATTGTTTTGGAACAGAGCAATGAAAATGTACCACCCCTTCTCACTGATCCGAGACAAAAGTTTACGAAGGCGGACCTGGATCCAATTGATCCACGATGACAGTTGTTTCGCAGTCCCCACGAGCATGTAATTCTATTTGGATAAGTAAACACACCGTTATTAGTCAAAGGAACTCATATTAAGGGGCCGCGCTTAATCAAACAACGCTATTAAGGCGGCCAATGTAACCCTATACCGAATGGAGGAAGAAAAGCGAATGATAGAATAAAGAGTAACTAGCGATCGTGAGGCTGCTGCGATCTAATCGCTCCAGATGGAGGAGAGAAGCCAACTCGGAATATTTCATTTTCTACGCAATTATATCCCTTAATCCCTATTCACAACAGCAAGAGGCGAAACAAGACTAAGTGTTGCAGTGTGCACCCGCCACGGGGGCCGTGATGGATCCCATAGCAACACCATATTCAGCTCGGAGTTCCGTTCCGATTTAGACCTCGAGCAGAACTTTTCAGATTGACATTATTCGTGCCCTCCTCAGCTACCAGCTTTGAGATAATGATGAAGAGGTGGTTCCACATATGATGACCACGGACCTTGTGACATCGGGGAGCCGGAGGGGGAAGTGGACAACCCGGCATCTGGGACGAATGAGCGTTGCCAGGTCTTTGGGCCGATGGTCGGGCATCTTCTTCATGAAGGACGAGATGGAGGACAGGAAGGACTCCATGTTGAAGAGGGAGTTGAACGCTACCACATCTGCCACCAAGCTGAGAGAAGAGGAAGAGGGAGGGGAGAGGAAGATGGGAGAGGAAGCAGCGCGTGGCCCGAATCGGGTGTCTTAGTGAGAGTTATTCGGCGCTGCACTGTTCATCAGCGGCTTCAAATGGGAGCCCATTCTCTTTCATTATGAAAAGGCAGGGCTGCATTATAATTCAAATTAGCAAAGCAATCTGGCTTCAATCCAATCAAACGTCTCTTAATGATCCATTCGCTTTGAGAAGCATATTATTTAATGCTGCCATATTTGACCAGCTTAATGACGTTAAAGTGGATGGAGTGGGTCGCGCAGAGCTGAGTTATTGACATGTTGCCCTATGCAGATCAACAACAATCAGTTTTCTTTTAGAGTGCCTCTCTTTACTGTTAGCCCCCTGATTAATGGCACCGCTGTCGCTCGACAAGAGTGACTTCAATTACCCAGAGAGCATCATGTTGGGCGGCGGTAATTAACCAATCATGTGCGCTCTGACATGCTCATTAAGACAAACTATTACAGTTGAGTAGTGTTTCTTTTCCTTATGTACAAACAAATGGGTAATTAAGGGTGCGCTTAATTTTATTTGCTTATTGCTCATCTTATTGTTGTTTGGGACAGCTTTGCTTTGATGTGTTTTTCTTTATTATCAACATCATTATTACTATTGTTTTAATACTCTTTAAAGCATATTGACTTCATCGTAATTGATCGTCTCGCATCGAGGGATATGTTGTGCGGCTGCCTCAGAATTTGTGTTTTGTCTTTACCAGGAGAGGATCTGGTTGTAGCCATACTGGAAGTCCCTCTCCTGGCCCTGGCGCACAGGGTAGACCAGCTGGTTCTCGTGGAAGTAGAGGACCTTCTTGAGGCGGGCCAGGTCGGGCCGCAGCGCCACCAGCTCACACAGGTTGAGGACCGAGCTGGCAAACAGGACCCTGAGAGGGAGGAAAGCGACCGAAATTCATGACTTGGAACTGTTCCTAATGTAATTTTAATCGAAAAAAAAAAATGTTATTAAAAAAAAAAATATATATATATACACATACACACACACACACACACACACACACACACACACACACACACACACACACACAACTGGATGGGAACATGGTGATGGATGATGGCTGCTGCTTGAATGCCGCCGCTTTCTGTGGTCGGGGTATCGAATCACCTGTATATTATTCTATATTAGTAATATAGAAAATACGAGAAGCAGTACCTCTTATACAGAGGTATAGTCAAAGAATGCTGCGACACACACACACACACACACACACACACACACACACACACACACACACACACACACACACACACACACACATGACGCCATACTGTTACCGCTCAAGAGAAGAGCCTTTGATGCTCTGCATCTCCCTAAGTGACCCCATCCCCTATCCTCCACTTCAAACCTTGGCTCAGCCCTTCATCACTAAGCCAGGGCCAATTTTTGTTTTTTTACTTTTTCTCTTTTTTTTTAACCCACGAGCGAGTCGCTTTGATGTGGCTGGTCCACGAGCCATCGCTAAGATCACGTCCCCCTGCGTGCCTTACAGACCTGGGATTAGCCCAATTTCCTGGCCCTCGCCCGGGCCCTCGTTCAAAAACTAAAAGAGGCCTGCAGGACTGCATGTAACAGAAATCACCCTCACCCTCTAAACTCCTCGGTAATGCGGCGCTCTTGACTCAAACCAGATGAGAATTCTCTATTTTTACCTTGCACGCTGCCAAGAATAGTCCAAGGGGACATCCCGCGTAGCGAGCGGTTATATGTTCAGACCTGCAGGACTCGCTGAGGCAAGAGAAAGAAAAAACTGAGGGCAAGAGACATTTGCTTTAAACTCTCCTGTGTTTAAATGGGCTAATATATTTATTTTATTTTACTTAAGCTTCAAGTTGTTGCAATAAAGGAGGCAGAAGGGAAGTTAAAAAAATGGGCACTGAAAGTAAGACAGGAGATAAATAATTTGTTATAAATATGGTAAATTATATATATATATATATACATATATATATATATATAAATATATCACACACACACACACACACACACACACACACACACACACACACACACACCGATCAACCACAACAATAAAACCACTGACAGGTGAAGTGAATAACATTGTTCATCTTGTTCCAATGGCACCTGTCAAGAGGTGGGATATATGAGGCAGCAAGTGAACAGTCAGTTCTTGAAGTTGATGTGTTGGAACCAGGAAAAATGGACAAGCGTAAGGATCTGAGCCACTTTGTCAAGGACCAAATTGTGATGGCTAGACGACTGGGTCAGAGCATCTCCAAAATGGCAGGTCTTGTGGGGAGCTATCCGGTATGCAATGGTTAGTAACTCTGTTGCCAGTGAACCGGCAACAGAGTCAAGGGTGCCCATGGCTCATTGAAACATGTAGGGTGTGAAGTCTGGCCCATCTAGTCCGATCCCACAGAAGAGCTAATGTAGCACACATTGCTGAAAAACATAATGCTTCTATGATAGAAAGGTGTCAGAACACACACAAGTGCATTGCAGCTTGCTGCGTATGGGGCTGTGCAGCCACAGACCGAGTGCCCATGCTGACCCCTTTCCACCGCCAAAAGAACCTACACTGAGCATGTGAGCAATGGAAGAAGGTGGCCTGGTCTGATGAATCACCTTTACTTCTACATCATGTGGATGGCCGGGGTTAGGGTCAGATCTGATCGAGCATCTGTGAGATGTGCTGGAACAACAAGCCTGATACATGGGGGCCCCACCTCAAAAATTACAGGACTTAAAGGATCTGCTGCTAACGTCTTGGTGCCAGATACCACAGCACACCTTCAGAGGTCTTGTGGAGTCCATGCCTCAACAGGTCAGAGCTGTTTTGGCGACACGAGGGGAAGCTACACAATATTAGTGGTTTTTAGTGGTGCTTTTAATATTATGGCTGATCAGTGTATACACTGTATATGTTAAATATTAATTAATATTAATATGGTCAATTTTAATATTTTACTGAGTATCACATGCCACCACTAGGCCATGGTGTCACTCCATAACACTGATGTCTATATATACTATATGACTCATATATTCTATATACACTGTATGACTCTAAAACATACTATAGGTACTCCTCACTTAACGACCGAGTTCCGTTCCTAGGACCAGGTCGTTAAGTGAATTGGTCGATAAGCGAGGACCCGTGTTATTTCACGGTAAGGGGGCGTGGCCATTGCGAACGCTAGTGTAGTGAATATTGACAGACTGCGGGAACGAGAGTGACTGAGAACGGTGATGAGATGAGATGCTTGACGCTGACACACCATGCATGCAGCGCGCACGCCCTGGTATTGTAAGCAGAGCACAATACCGACTGGTCGGATAGCTGGTCATAAGTCCGAATGGTCATTAAACAGGTAGGTCGTTAAGTGAGGAGTAGCTGTATACTGTACAATGTATGCCTTAAATATTCTATATACTATATATTATACATACTATATATTATACATACTATCTATGACTCACATACTGTATATACACGATATACTATATGAATCGTTTTTACTCAATATACCATATGACTCATACATATTATGAACTATATGACTTATACAGTATATACTATACCGTATATGACTCGAAGACATACTATTACACTCTTATGTAAACAAAATATACCATATATGACTCGTACATATACTATAATATACGTATAACATATGTATATATACTATAACTAAATTACTCTTTCTCCTATGTAACTTTCCACAATTTCTGAATTAAAGTAACTTTCAAATTACACTACAAAATGTTAGTTAGTTAATGTTCCAATCATTTATTACATGTAACTCCCTCTTCATCTATTCTTTTTTAGCACTCCAAACTAAAAGTTTTATGCGGTAGGACTTTCATTGTCCACACATTGTCAGGAAGACAATGAATGTCATTCTTAGTCTGTGAAATTCCCTCATATATACGTGAACGTCAAAATGAAATGTTATCAACAAATGTCATTTCAGATTTAACAAGAGACATCTCTGGTTTCATCGCCGATTGCGGCAGAAGAGCGCTCACTAAAATGGGAGATAAGCGTTTCAGTGACGTTTCAGATGGCCTAAGGGGCCCTACTGCTCTCCTCAGGCTGCTTGAGCACTAACAACTTTGACAAAGGTAGGCGAGAGGAGAAGTGGTGTACGAACGTGTCGCAAAAAGCAGCTTTGTGTACTCGTCGGCTGGGGATGAGTCAGTAGAGCGTACTGTAGGGCCTTCCCCCTCTTCCACACCACAACGCTACGGTAACAAAGAGTGCAATGACTGGCGGCCTCTTTGGCGATATCTGGAGTTTCAAACAAGATGCAATGTTTAGGTAGTTTCCAATAAAGAGACGTCAAAACAGACATTTTTAGTTGTAACAATAGTAAATTTCCAAAAGACGTGTGTTGGTTATTTTCAGTCATTGATTTGGGTGCTGTATTTGCAGCTATCGGCATCTGTGCCCACACATAAAAACTCACTAAATACTTTTTCTTCACCAAGACCACGCTCGTATATCCACACTGAATTCAAGGAATTTAACTGAAATTGAAACAATTCAAATAATCAATTGCAATTAATCATTGATCATCGTAATTGTGTAGTTAATCACGGTTAATTGCAATTTCAAAATGCACTCAAATTTGACCATAAAGAACTTTTTCTATTTAACATTGTGTTACAGCCATACTGTAATTTGATTATTGACAACAGAAATATAAAATTATATTGTTTTTTTTCTTAAAATTCTAATTTTGCTGTGGTCTGGCAACCCCTTGGATATAGCACTAAGTGTATACCTGTACGAGGGGCTGGCTGGGATGGCCTGCATGAAGTGCAGGGCAGCAGTCCTCGCCCTCCAGTGCCATTTCTTGGCGGACAGAGTGTAGGCCACGCAGCCGTTCACATTCTCTTTCAAAAGGTCAACAAGCTGCTTGTGGGAGCCTCCGTAGAACGCCTCCACTAGCAACACGTTCGGGGAATTCTGTAAATAGAAGAAAAAAAGAAAAAAAATAACATACAAAAGAAATAATTATTTCCATCGACAAAAATCGCTGGTGACGGACAAATAATTGTTAAATATAAGCATTCACATTCCTATATCCGCGGTACACAAAAAAAATATGTGTGTCCTAAAAAATGCCATTATGAAGCCTCATTTAGTATGTTCTAGACTACAATGTTCCAGACAGCGTAAGAAAGGTCTGGTGGGGAGGACAGAGGGGGCCGTGGAATAGGAGGCGTGGGCTCCAGTCTTTCAGACCAATCTGTCTTCCAGTGAATTCCCTCCCCATGATTTCCAGTCCACTTCTACGGAACACGCTGCTCGATGTTTTATTCTTCCATTTAGCCACCCACAATGGGGAGTAATGTATTTGCAGCACTCAGCGATTGCCCACAGACTTTTCAATCAGTCAATATCTAGGTCCCTTCAGCTCTTAAATGCAAGTCATATCTCAAGTAGGAAATGAGCTGTGCAATCTCTCCTTCGACATACCAAGGCGCCGGTGGGAGGCTGTTAGCGGATGGTTTAAATACGGCGGGGTAGATTTGGGCCGACAGCCTTTAGACCCTACAGGAGGTGAAGCGTGCATTCGTCTGAATGTTAAAGGCTGACTGGAGATAGGAAAACATTGTCCCATCTATTGTAGCTAAAGACTGGATTCTATCCATTGCAATTGTTGAGCGGTCAAAGCTCAGTCAATGAGGCAGTGTTGAATCGAAAAATTCACATTCAGTGGACTACATATTAAAGATGGTGCAGTAAGGCATATTTTAGCAGGAGATGAATAAAAGAAAAGCATTTGGCTCGCCCAACCAATGACAGTACTGAAAGCAAGAGTCAGCAGGGGAGATTCCATTTGTTCCACCATCTGACTGGAAACGGACCCGATGTTGTCTCACCTATTACCTTTCGCCCACTGCTTCACACACGGGAGGCAGTCGACACCTTTCCATTTCAGACGTCAGAGACGCGACAACAAAAGGGTTAATGTCATTGAGCTCTTCCGCGCCCCCCACACACACACACACAGACACACACACACACACACACACACACACACACACACACACACACACACTGGTGTTGACAGGGAATCCCCAGGTCATCACACACACCACTCAGGAATTAACAACCGAAGGTTTGACGAGTCATTTCCAAAGCCATCTGAGGAGGCTGACGTAGGGTGAGTCAATCAACTCAAGACTCCATTTTAGTGTTTGCTTCCCTCAGAGATATTGCAGTGCTTTCTTTCCTCTTCCTCTGCTGTTTCCAAATTAAACTTCCGCTAGAATACTGCTTTGAAAAGTCATCGCATAGATATTGTGAGGGATTCTAGTATCATAATTGCTAATCGAGCCAATAACCTCTTTGGCCGTGACCTATTTTTGTTATTATTTTCATAGCATTCAGGTTTGATTATGCGAAAGTCAACTAGAGTTGACTATTGTCAACTCTAGTTGACTATAGTAGCCTTTGGTATTTCGATGTTGTTATAAATTTCTTTGTAATCTAAATTAAATAGTTGTGGATATTTAACTGCAAAAATAGATTTTTATACAATTTTCTCTCGCCATTTTGTAATTTGTTTTGTAGCCAATCGCTCAGTTGAATTCTTACACGGGGTACTAAAAAAATGTTCGAGCCGATATTGTGATATTGATAATATTACTGTGATGCGAAATTCTTAAACAGCTCCTGGCCCTGATATCCATATAACAAACAACCCCGCCCCCCCCCAAAAAAAAAAATCCCTCACTTGACACAATACTAAGCAACGGGAAATAATAATCAATTGTTGGAGCCCACTCGGAGCACACACAGACACACACACACACACACACACACACACACACACACACACACACACACACACACACACACACACACCCTGAGGTGTTGTAGGATTTCATACAAAAAGCGCTGGATTTACATAGGGCCCAGATAACGCAAGGGGAGGGCAGGCAGCCAGTGCTCCCTCACTTAAATGCGTAACGACGTCACAGTGAGGACGAATCGTGACCATTAAACTCGTCACCAGGAGCTCTAGCAACCCCCCCCCCCCCCCCCACACACACACACACACACACACTCCCCACCCCCAACCACCATGACGCCCTCAGGAACCGGGCGGGGGCCAGGGCCGGGGATGGGGATTGCATTGCGGTGCCCGCCGACAAACGCTGATCGCTCGAGCGTGCGTGCCAGATTCCGACACCTTCCTTTTGGTCCCTTCGGCCATTCGGGGGCCTAAACAGGATGTGTGCTTGTGCGATTCTGCATTCGGGTGTGTGTGTGTGTGTGTGTGTGTGTGCGTGCAGGGTGTCTTGGGGTGTCATCATCTCGGATGGGGCCTGACAGGGAGGAGGGCTGGCTGAGATCTGTTCTCTTGGAGGGTTTATTTTTGCCTAGCAGGAGATCAGATAGAATATTTCCTCCAATACCAGCCGCCGTGGCGAACGAAAGCGGCAAACCAGGTCAAAGTTAAAAGGCTGTCGAAAGTTCGTGCCGCGTCCAGAAAGAGGCGAAACAATCAGCCACGACGGCAAAATAAGCACCTCCTTGACTCAAAAACTAATAACCAATAATAAACAAACGGGCCGTATTAATATTCATGGAAAATCTGTCGTGGATTATCATTTTATGAGGCCTAGATATTCAATAGCAGTAGGGTTATTGTTCGTCAATGGCAAAAACAAAAACACTGATACAAGATTGTAAAGGCGTAAAAAGAAAATAAAGGTGCGGTAAAGTCAAAGCGTAAAAAGTACATCTGGAGGAAAATAGGTTCAAATGCATAATTATCCCATTAGATTAAAAAGTCACGAGTACTAAGCTACTTGAAAGGAATCAATTATTTATGATTGAAACATCTTGGGAGCAGAAGGGCCAATCTGAAATAGGCTACATACCTAATGCGTCTAAAAATACCTTTGGCCATCTAAGGGATTTATTTTCTTTTTTTTCGCTTGTATTGCTCTGAACAGGACACAATGAATTTTGACGCTTGAAAAAATCAAGACCGGCAAAAAAAAAAAAAAAGAAAAGACGAGCAGCTCGAACCAGAAAGAAAAAACATTGACTAATATTGTGTCCTCAAAACCTTTTAAGTCAGTGTTCTCATGGCAGTGCCCTTTCACTTTGACAATGCATATTTAAGCGGCTTCGCCATCAGGCAAGGAACGTGTAATGCTATTCATAATTCCTTTGATCTCATATTAGAAATGGGGAGGAAGCTCACATTTGCCACGGATTAAGGTTTTCAAAGCGGCGAAATGAGTGAGAAGTGACTTTCCCTTCTTTTTAATTGAGGGAGTCGTGCCCTTGTACTTCACAAGCGCCGGGCTTTATGCGAAAGCTAATCATTTAAAGATCCACTGAAAGAGACTCCCGCTATAATTACAGACGCATGGACATGTGCTAATCTCCCCCCGTGCGCAGGGATAGGGCGGAAGCTGCGACGACATACAATGGCCTGAAAAATGAGAAAGGTCCATCACGGCACCGATGAAATTCTATGGTTCGGTATGTGTGCTTTCATGTTTCAAAGCCCAGTTCCACGACATAAACCGGAATGTAAGTCTATATAGATATAGATATATCTATATAGATATATAGATATATGTACACACATATACAGTATATACTGTACATACATACACACACACACACACACATATATACACATACATATACACACACATATACTGTACATACATAAACACACACACACATATATACACATACATATACACACGTGTGTGTGTGTGTGTGTGTGTGTGTGTGTGTGTGTGTGTATATATATATACAGTATATGTATATACACACACACACACACACACACACACACACACACACACACACACACACACATATATATATATTCATATTCAAATCAGTTATTCGTGGTGCTCAAGGCTAGAAACGGTTTGTTGTTAAAAACATTCTATCCACAACTCCCTACTTCTCATCTGTGACAATGATAATAGGGCTGTGATGATCATGACATTTTAGTTGATGATTGTCATAAAAAGACATTTGCGACAACAATTAACAGTTTAAATGTCTTTTTTTGCATCATTGTATTAGCCTATTATTTTGACGACTGTTATTACTGTATGCCACTTATATTAGTAATTCTGCATTACTGTAACTTATACAGTAAAAAAAATCTCCTTACATTTTGATGGAAACATGTTGTGGAATCTGACGATTTTACAAAAAGGTCACAATCTGCTCAGATAATTGCGATTTGCCGATTATGCGATAATTGAGACAGCTCCAATTAATATACGATGAACGCTTTAAAGTCCAATTACTTCTTAACGGACTTAACTGAGCGAAGGCTTTGTCAACATCAGATCCTCACACATTGAAATAAGTTAAACATCTGCCTCCGTTATTTTAATATTAATAAGGGAAAATGCTTTCCAACTGCGATCTTTTGGGCACTATTTCAATATTTTGACAGATTTCCTGTTTTCTTGCTTTCTATATTAACTTTTAGCTAGTTTGTGGGGCCTGCATTACAGACAGACAGACAGACGGACGGACGGACGGACGGACGGACGGACGGACGGACGGACGGACGGACGGACGGACGGACGGACGGACAGACAGACAGACAGACAGACAGACAGACAGACAGACAGACAGACAGACAGATAGATAGATAGATAGATAGATAGATAGATAGATAGATAGATAGATAGATAGATAGAAAGAATAATAATAAAGTAATAAGAATACAAAATAGAAAGAATTGGCAAGATTTAATTTGGCTAAAAACTAACTAAAATTAAAAAAAAAACAGCAAACTACAAAAACGAAATTAATTGTAAACAATTAACCTCTGTATCAGTCAAAAATAGGAAATTATGCAAGTTTGCATGTATATACACTGATCAGCCACAACAATGAAACCACTGACAGGTGAAGTGAATAACATTGTTCATCTCGTTCCAATGGCACCTGTCAAGGGGTGGGATATATTTGGCAGCAAGTGAACAGTCAGTTCTTGAAGTTGATGTGTTGGAAGCAGGAAAAATGGACAAGCGTAAGGATCTGAGCCACTTTGACAAGGACCAAATAGTGATGGCTAGACGACTGGGTCAGAGCATCTCCAAAACAGCAGGTCCTGTGGGGTGATCCCAATTTGCAGTGGTTAATATCTACCAAAAGTAGTCCAAGGAAGGACAAAAGGTGAACCTGTGACAGTCTCATGGGCACCCATGGCTCATTGATGTGTGTGGGGAGCAAAGTCTAGTCCATCTGGTCCGATCCCACAGAAGAGCTACTGTCGCACAAATTGCTGAAAAAGTTAATGCTGTTATGATAGAAAGGTGTCAGAACACACAGTGCATCACAGCTTGCTGCGTATGGGGCTGTGTAGCCACAGAGCGGTCAGAGTGCCCATGCAGACCCCTGTCCACCGCTGAAAGCTCCTACAATGGGCACGCGAGCATCAGAACTGAACCATGGAGCAAGCGGAACGTGTCCTGCTTTGATGGTCAGTTTTCTCCTACATCACGTGGATGGCTGGGTGCGTGTGCGTCGTTCACCTGGGGAAGAGATGGCACCAGGATGCACTATGGGTAGAAGGCAAGCCAGCAGAGGCAGTGTGATGCTCTGTGCAATGTTCTGCTGGGAAACCGTGGGTCCTGGCATTCATGTGGATGTTACTTTGACTCGTACCACCTAACCAAACATTGTCGCAGACCAAGTACACCCCTTCATGGCAACGGAATTTCCTGATGGCAGTGGCCTCTCTCAGCAGGATAATGAATCATTGCTCAGGAATGGTTTGAGGAACATGACAAAGAGTTCAAGGTGTTGACTTGGCCTCCAAATTCCACAGATCTCAATCCGATCGAGTATCTATGGGATGTGCAAGAACAACAAGCCCGATCCATGGGGGCCCCACTTTGCAACTTACAGGACTTAAAGATCTGCTACTAACTAGGGATGCAGATTTAAAGGAATTTCCCTAATCGATAGTTGTTAATGTGATCATTGATTAACTGATAACATAAAAGCTAATGACGTCACCAGGGGTGGCGCCATAGTGCGCACCTCCAAGGGTTTGTGCCTTGGCGTGAGGGGAGTTTATCCCCATAATGGAGAAGTTCGAGGCAAGACTCGCTGAACTGGTTCGCGCATACAGGAATATTTACAACCCCTGTTTGCGCAAATTAAAAATGTATCTTCTTGCCATCCTCTGCGACGTAATGAGTCGGATAATACAAAGCAGATCTTTTTTCCCCCTCTTCCCGTGCCACTCAGAAAGCGGCGTTGTCCCGTTCCCCGTCGACCGCGATCCACCTGAACGCAGCATCAATTGTTGAGCAACAACGAGATGCTCGAGTTTTATACGCGTAGCCGCGTTTGTTGATTGTCATTCTTCCGGAAGCCTCTGTCGACTTCACGACTGCCCCCAGTTCCGGTCGGTACTACTACTTCTACTTGCTGGCTGGTGTTTTTTTTTCTAAAAAATGCCCTTCGCCCCAAACACTCCCGCTGATACAACAACGACAAGACCGCAGATCGTTCCGTTCTAATCGACAAGACAAAATCGCAATCGATTAAATTCTTATTCGCAATCAATTGACGGACGATTAATTGTTAATATCCCTACTGCGAACATCTTGGTGCCAGACACCACGGGACACATTCAGAGGTCTTGTGGAGTCCATGCCGCGACCAGGGAGAGCTGTTTTGGCGGCACAAGGGGAAGCCACACAATATCAGGCAGACGGTTTTAATGTTGTGGCTGATTACACACACACACACACACACACACAGTGTGCACCAGTGTGGATAACAAAAGCGTTATAACACCAGCAACCACCAACAGTTATATCCTCTTTCACGTCTTTAAATCCTCAAAAGACGAAAACAGGGACTTGTTGGGAGGTGAGCGTCGCATTCGTCACATGCCACTACTGAAAGGCGAACTGGGGGTACGGTAACTGACGTCTTTCCCATTTTGAACAGCACAAAACGAGCAAAAAAAAAAAAAAAAAGGATACACATGTCAACTCGGGCCCAAGTCAGCGGGTTGAAACGAAAGTAAACGTTTCTTAACGGAGACTAACAAGCCTGTACGTGCGCGTCCGCACGGCGCCGGGCGAGCGACGCGCCCGCCTCGCCGCGGTCACATGGAGTGAGCGGCGCCGGGCAGCACTCACCTCTTCCTGCATGCTCCGGATGGGGGGGGGGGAGGGAGAAGGACGTCCTGCGTCAGACGTCATCACGTACGACGTTATGTCGCCGCCCCTCACAGTGTCATAACCAGAGCGCTGCCATTTGGAGCCTTGACGCTGAATAAATTCCCTGTGATATATTCGCCGTAAAATAATGTTTCACCACGACTCTCCCTATAAGTGAAGTACACTTCATATTGTGTATTATATATTATATTATATATATTATATTGTATGATATATATATTAAAGGCCTAATAAAAGCTGTACATAACTTCAGCATTGAACCGTTGGGTCACTGAAAACCTGAATCAAATTCTTTGTACTGTAAGTGTAACCTTCTGGGCCAAAAGAGCCGAATTCAGATAGGCCTATGCAGCGTATTTTAGATGTTTATGTATATATTGTATATCGATAAAAATAGGACACATTACAGACAAACTGAAAAGGATCTCATAACTCAAAACGTATTTGTTTGGGTGTGTTTGCGCGTGTGTGTGTGTGTGTGTGTGTGTGTGTGTGATGAGAAAAAATAAATGGAGACACTGTACCCTTTGTAATTTGAGTGTTTAGTGTTGCCACGCGGTGACCTTTTCACCTGCCTCTATTTGCCTTCATTAAGCGTGTTCAGTCAGCGGGGTCAAGGATAAGTCTCGGCGATTCCGCCGCAAACTGTTCATGGACAGCGTGGCCGTCTGTGGCTTGTGGCAATTCCATCTCGCGTCAGTGTTTCCCAACTTCAATGCGTCTTAGCTAATTCTGTAAAAAAAAAATATATATATTTATATATATATATATATATATATATATATATATATATATATATATATATATATATATATATATATATATATATATATATATGTATATATATCGAGCTGGCAGAGAAATCCGCCGCATAAACATTAGAATCCACATCAAAAGGTAAAATGTCGAGCGCAGAGCCATCACACCAGCCACGGGAAAAAGTTATAAATGACATCCAGAGTGAGACGTGAGATTATACAGTAGACCCAGTTAGTCAATGGAGGCATCGCTTTAATTAGACTTTTCCTCATTTGAGCGTGAGCCTTACAAGCTTGTTAAAATGTGCTCCCCGTTAAGAGATTTATGTTGAGGTCTGCAGTTCTGTCGCACTCCTATTGTCTATCATGAGGAAGAAAAACATGTGGTTGCTGTTGTCGAGGGCACTTACGGTTTGGAAAGGTCTCCTGGAAAATACAGATAGATTTATCACTTCAATCAACGAAGTTGCTAAAAATAACAAGAACTGAATTGTTGTATAACCGCTATAACCACTTCTCAACATTTAAGTGTCAAGCCTGCGTCTCTTATATTGTAATAACACTGTAATAACACTACAGACACTGTAATGACTATGTCATAACTTTGTAACTACACGGTAATCAGCCCATTTTTACTCCACTATACTATAACACCTATCGACTACCAATAATTTATCCTGTGCATAGAATCACATTTTATATATCATGTATTTTGTTTATTTATATATATTTGGCTGTTTCTGTTCTGTATTTCCATTTGTGTATATTTGGCTATATTTATATCTTTATAATTTTATTTATTCAATTTATTTTTTGAGTTCTTATTTGTTAAGCTGTCACGCTTTTTTGTAATGCTAATTGTCTGTAGAGAAACATGAAAAATTATTCATATATGAAAATGTACTCGGTAGAATAAACTCATTCTGATTCTGTTTCCAAATATAGCATGTTCATATTTTTCTGTGGATTTAGATTTGTGGTATATGACAAAAATACATGAATAAAAAAATACACTGACAGAACGATGATGTGGCTTAAATGCAATGAACCGACTGTTGTTTAACCGTTTTAATGAAATAGAAATAGAAGGGGTACAAGAAGAATAACACAGCTTTATTAAAATTTAATTTGGCTACATTTATTCGAGCATGGTCATTTCCAAGAGAAATTAAAAATTCAATAATACTTCAGACATTTCAGGAATTTCATCAACAAGTCCCTCTTCACCTCTTCAGCGGGATGAATAAAGTGGATTTCTTTTTTTACTCTCAAAAATACAGTGTTTTCACAATATCGTATCAAAAGTTCCCCAAATTTAGAATTTCCAGTAGTTGAAAGGAAATAAAACAAAAAGAAAAAAAATCGAAAATTTCCAAATACCATAGACGTTCTCTCTATTCATATTTCACTCCAATAGTCAATGACAGAATCCATTTTTTACTAAAATATATCTATTTGTTGAGGAACTATAATACTGTACACTACAGTATGAAATAAATAAAATTAGGAAATATAAAATGAGTCACATAAATAAAATGGTAATCTTAAAATAAAAATGAAAAAAAAAGAAATTTATGTTGGAAAAATCAACAACGACAACAAAAACAAAATACAAAAAAAATAAGTAATACTGACAAATAAGTCATGGAAAAAATACAGAAAAAATTGCACAAACATATGTAAACTAACAAACTGCCGTCTATCTATGCTAATACTGACATAGGTACTTTTTTTTTCTCGAAAAAACAAGGTGAAATATTTATTTTTTTGTTTGTTTGTTTGTTTTAATACTGAAGCCAGAGCAAAGAGAACACGGGTCAACTCTGATTTACACTGTACAAGGATGGCACTTTGCAGAAACGCACGGGTGAAAAGGTTTTGCATATAAGGCTTTCTCTTGAGAAAATAAAACACGAAACCCAAAGGCTCCCGCGCTTTACACCGCTTTACACCGCTTTACAGCCCTTCATTATTTTTTCTCCCCCCCCCGCCCCCACCCCCCTTGCTCCTCTCCCGTCCATCGTTTTGTTTTGCTTTCGTTTTGCCTTTGTTTGTTCTTTTTTTGTGTGTTTTGTTTTGTTTAAGACTCACATCCACATTATTAAAGTCACACAGGTTTAATGTGCCCAAGAACACCCACCCACCCCTCCGCCCCGCCCCGCCCCGCCCCCGCCAACCCCGAAAAAATCGTGCGGTTAGTTCGCCTTGCAAAGAAAACTTTTTTTTTTGAAAGGGTGTAAAAAAAATAGCATGAAATAAAACCAAGGACGTCACAGTAAGTGGCAAGACAAAAAAATACGACGACACCGACGAGACTGCTACCGAATCTTCAAGCATGGTATGAAATATCCAAAGGCTTCTCTCTCTCGCTCTCTCTCTCTCTCTCTCTCTCTCTCTCTCTCTCTCTCTCTTTTCTCCTCCAAAAGTGTTTTTTGTAGTGATTAAAGGGGAACTGGGGAAGCAGGGTCAGAGTGCAATTTCCAGGTTTTTTGGGGCATGAACACGATGAGACACAGAAAGGTTAAGAACATTATAGCACCACACAGCTTTTAGGCCTTTATAATACTGTACATTAAAAACAGCTTCATTTTTCATTTTAATTATAATGATAATCATTATTACTTCTCTCTCTCTCTCTCTCTCTCTCTCTCTCTCTCTCTCTCTAGTCTTTATTTTTTGCATAACGTGGATTTTTAAACAATCCCATCCAGCTTGTTTCTCACAACTCCTGATGTTGGCAGTCACCACATTGCAGCTCCAGTCCATCTTTACAATCTCCGGAAACAGAAAGAAAGAGAAAAAGAAAAAGAAAAAAAAAAGCAAAGCGCTCCACTGAGGCCTCGACTTTTCGAAATGTACGAGTTTGGCGTTTGGCTGGAAGAATGAAAAAAAAAAAAAAAAAAAGGGAAACGAAACAAAACGACATGACAACTATTTGCTGAAAGCTTTTTTTTCTCTTCTTCTTTTTCATCTTCTTCTTCTTCTTCTTCCTCTTCTTCTTCTTCTACTTCTTCTGCCTTTCCGCCGACGTTCTGCCGCTCTGAGGTCAGTCCGCCTCCTCCTGGTCCGACTTCCCGTCTGTTTTCCCTTCTCTCGAGCTCTCGTCCATCAAACGCGCAGAACCCTTGCCCTCGCCGCCGTCCCTCGCCGGGTCCATCTGCCCGCCCGGGCTCCTGCTGTCGCCCTCGTCCCCTTCCTCCTCCTCCTCTTCCTCCTCCTCGTCCTCCATCATCTCCATCTCCATCTCTATCCCCCTGCCTCCCTCCCTATAACTTGCTTCCCGTCTGTCAGTCACCTCCTTGTACACCTCGGCCGCCGCCGCCGCCGCTGCCTCCCGCTCCCGCGCCTTGACGCCTCCCTCGGTGCCGTCCCTCAGGATGGTGCCGCCGGCGTCCTCCTGCTGGTCCTCGGGGTCCGAGTAGCCCAGGCGCCCCAGGCCCTGCAGGTAGGCGGCCCGCCTCATTAGCAGCTCGGTGGGCTCCAGGATGCCCTTGTCCTCGCCGTCACCCCGGGCCTCGCGCTCGGCCGCCTCCCGCTCCTCGGCCTCGCGCTTGCAGTATGAGTAGCGGTGGTTCATGTGCTGCGAGTACGACCCCGAGTGCGAGAACCGCTTGCCGCACTTGTCGCACTGGTACGGCTTCTCGCCCGAGTGCAGGCGCGAGTGCTCGATGAGATGGTGCTTGTGTTTGAAGGCCTTCTTGCAGATCTGGCACTGGTGTGGACGCTTGCCTGCGGAGAGACAGGGGGAGAGTAGGTGTTACTATGGTGACTAAGAGCGCTCTCAGTCAGTGACAAAACGCTAAATGCTAAAACACAAGATGCCGGAGAAGAAGGGAAAATCACTCATGGCACATATTTAGAAAACATGGAATGCCTATGCGTTCATCTATGTACATGTCGCTTAAACATACGCCGTGAAGCGCCATCATCCCCATTGACAACAACCCCAAATGACAAGCCCCCCCACCCTCCCAAAAACGTTTGAGCTAATTTTGGAAGCTTGTTTGGGATCATTACTGGATGTGGTCTTCGTCTGTGACCGTGGCAAATATAACCCTTGTGGGAGATGTGGGGGGCGGGTGGGGAGGGGCGGGGGCAGTGGCAAGTGTAGAATAGGATGCCTGGAGAAGTGGGCGAGGTGAAACCCAAGCAGTCTGGCCATCTCTGACACCGATGGGAGCGTGTTTTCATGACATCATGGACCAGATTAACAAGCTGGGGGGGGGGGGGCAGGATTAGACATTCCTCCGCCCGATAGTATGTGGCGGGCGCCGTATTTGCGGCGGGAACTTCACACCCGTAAGTTACCCCTCCTCACGCACACACCTTCGCGTGTACTATCGCCAGCCTTCTGGGTTTACTACGACTCAGTACCAGCCATCTGACTTCTCTCTCGAACAGGACGGGGCTTTCTGGTGCCAAACTCACGAGGCCTGTGCGCCCGACAGCCTTCCAAGGCGCACATCCCACGCACACATGCACACGACGCCTTCCGTCCTGTGTGTGTGCCAAAAGTCACACACACGTAGACACACACACACGCGCTGGAGACACACGAGCGCGCAAGCATCCAGGCGAATCCTAAGCCACAAATAGCCTTGGAATGCATATAACATCTTCCATAGTTGGCATAGTTAGAGTGCCCCAAACACATCACACACACACACACACACACACACACACAGACATACACGCGCACAAAAGCTCGGTAGGGTTAAAATAAATGAGACGGCGGATTCCTCGCCGAGCATTCCCGCGCCGACTGACACGGTGGATGCGAGGCACAGATGATGCAACGCAGTGAAAGAGAGGTAGAGCGGGTCGTATCTTTGAAGGATATTTTTGTTGTTATTAAAGAACCAGAGAGGTCATGACCTCAAACTCTCAAACTTGGCACCGTGTGCAAAAAAAAAACCCTCACCGACTCCGATTCTCCGAGTCTCAGAAAAGCTTTAATACGCGTTTGGGAACGTTGCAATTTGGTCCATTCTGCCCGTGCTGTTGAGCAGAGACACTCCACCTAAAAAACCTCCTTCGGACGCCCCTGCAGGCTCTCTCTCTCTCTCTCTCTTTCTCTCTATCTCTCTCTCTCTCTCTCTCTCTTCCCTACCCACCCCTCGCTCCACCACTCCAGCACACAAAACGCGGCATTAATGGAACGCCTCAGGAGATTTTGTTTATATATATATATATATATATATATATATATATATAATTTGTGGCACTGTATGTTTATGTAACCCCTCTACCTATGAAAAGATCCCTACCCCCCTGTTGAAAAACAAGGAACATGTTAAAGGCCATGGCTTGAAATACAGAGAATCAAAATAAAGGAAAAGAAAAGAGAAATCATTAAATATCAGAACTACAAGGGGGGGGGGGGGGGGTTGCTACGGGACAAAAACAAATAAAATGAAGCAGCAGGGGGTGGGGGAGGGGTGGAACAAAAAGTTTTTTTTTTTTTAAAGACAGAAGATATGCGTGGGGGGGAGAGGGGGAAGGGGGGTGGTACAAAAGCATAGGGGGTCGGGGGTAAAAAAGAAGTGTCCAAATGTTATATACCTGTGTGCTCATATTTGTGTCTTAGGAGGGAACTGGTCTTCTGGAATGTTTTGTCGCACAAGTCACACGCGTACATACCACTTTCAGTCTTCTTAATCTTCTTCCTGGAGAGGAGCGAATCGCTGTCTGTCAGGTCCTCCAGGCCTGACAGATAGTCTGCGGTGCCGTCCAGTAGCTCCCCCTGCGAGAGGCAAGCAGATTTTTTTTTTGTTTTTCTTTTGTCAGTGCCAGGCCGGTAATCCACACCTGTCACCTCAACCCCGGAGAGACACCCTCTGCTCCCCTCCATGATCCCAAGTCTGGACAGGGCTTAGCAGCGACCAACCTGGGTAAGTCCCTCCCAGTCAGGAGACACTTGGGGATAGGGGGCAACATATGGGGCTTTTTTTAAATGCTGCGTTGTGGGGTTTTTGGGGGCGATGTGTTTGAAAAGCAGACAGCAACTGTGTAAACATTGCTAATTTGATTAACATGGGAGGTTCATATAACCCATGTCATTTTCGGTGGCCTTTTCAAAGGAGTTTCTAAGAGGTCGAGGGTATAAGCAGGTAAAGAGACTATTGGAGGAAATATACTTTCTTGAGAAAACCTATTCGGCTTAATGAATGACTGATACTCATCTAAATGTGCTTCATTGAAAGGAGCAAATATTGTAGAAATAACAAAGATTGTGGTCTTTCTTCCAGCTTACCTGGAAACCTGGTTTTCGTTGATATTTTCTCCTCTGTTGCATTTCTGCAAATGTTGCCGCCCCAGTAGCATAGGTGTAGGCCATGTGGGGCAAGAAGCTCATTGGGTCCAGCCCCGGGTAGGGCCTAAGGCCTGGGATGCTGGCCTGGGCCGGAGTCATGAATGTGGGAGGAGGGAAGGCTCCATGAGGTGGCAGGGATGTATACATGTGACCTCCGGCAAAAGGATTGATACCAAAAATGGGACTGGTGCTCTTCTCGAGCGGATGGCCAGTGTTCCCTCCAGTGTTGCTTTCGGAGCCAAGAAACTCCTTCTTGATATTAACCAAATCCAGCGGCCTGTTCTGTTCTCTTGTGGGTGTCTCACCATTGCGTTCCACCCTGAAGCCATTTAGTTTGGGACGCTTTTCCCCAGTAGAGATTCCCTTGTTGTTGGCCATGTGTTTTGGAAGGGACAGATCCAATGGTGCATCCCCATGTGCATCCTCGGAGGCTAAGCTGTTTGGGGTATAAGAGCTGCTCTGAGAGTTTTTGGAAGAAGTGGAGGAGAGATTTAGGGGTGATGGAGTGCTGCTCCTCAAGTGGTCCATGGGGTCTAGTGGTTTATCACCTGTCTGTCTGTTGGCTGTAAACTGGTTGGCCTTTAAGAGTCTGTGCGAGGCATCACCATTGGTGAAGCCTCCATGTAAGTCCACTGGAGCAAATGACATTTGCTGCTGTACCAAGGAAATAGGTGACCTGTTGAGGTTGTGGTTGACCTCTGGGCCGCTGCGGTCCCGTGGGGGTGACCTTTTCCTCATATTGTTTACATGGCTGTTTTGGTTCTTCCACTGGGAAAACCACTCTTTGACAAATTCTTGAGGCAAACCCACAGCAGTAGAAATCTTCAACAGTTCCTCTGAGTTTGGCTCAGTGTTCATGGCAAAGTAGGCCTTAAGCACTGACACATGATCTTTGAAGGGATTGGTGGGACTGGTGGTTCCCCTCTCAGACAGAGCACTGGATATCAGCGCAGTTTGCTGCTCTGATGGCATCATCCCCCTGCGGCTGACAGGTCCATTTTCAGCCGGCTGCAGAACAGCTTTGATCTCCTCATTCATTTTGCACATGTAGCGCTCATGTTGGTGCAACGGGATGGGTCCAGGGAAGGTCTCCTTGCAGTACTGACAGGAGAATGGCAGGAACTGGGACTGGTTGTCGTGAGCCTTATTTTCATGGCTGAGTTCCACTGAATGGTTTTGCCTTTCCTTCTTGATGTCCACTTGTCTTTTGGAGTCATCAATTAGGCTCTTGGCTTCATTGACTTTCTCCAGTGTGTAGTCTATGATACTTTTAGTTGGGCTGGTCTGGCCCACTACCTGGAAGCTTGCCCTTGAGGAAGAGAGGGCCAGCTTCTGCTCCTCCATCTGGGCTCCCAACTCTTTCATGTAGGCCCTGAGCTTGGAGATCTCCTCTGGGTTCCCATCCATTTTTTGCCTGCACACTGTGTTGTCCACTATCTGGAGGACCTTCTGCACCTCACTCAGGTTGTTCCCAAGGGAGCCAGCGTAGCCCAGAAAGGGTATGTCCAGACCCATGCCCCCCAGTTGCTGCAGAGGGCTCTGCGAAGAGCTGTGGATCCCCAAGGGGCTTCCGCCCCCACGGCCAGCTCCATTCATGTATGCTCCCGGTCCCCCAAAGCCATGCTGAGAAGCAATCAATAGCCGGTAGTCGTTGAAGTCCATTGGCTCTGGCTTGATGTCAAGCTGACTCTGTTGGTCTTGTGTGCCTAGGGGACGTCCATTCTCTAGCTTGTGACGGAGCTGGGCCAGTGCTGGGCTGCCAGGAGAGGATGTGGTAGAGTTAGGGGAGGAGCCAGGCTTGGCGTTGTTTCCATTTCGTACCCGTCCATTGACGGCAATCAGGCCAATGCATTTCTTGCTGCTGATGTGGGAGCTGTAGGATCCAGAGTGGGAGAATCGCTTCTTACAGTTGGAGCACTCATATGGCTTCTCACCTGTAAGTCAACAAAAAGTGTATTGTGAAATTAATTATAGCAGAATTATGTGACCTAATCATGGGCATACAAATGACGCTTTTACCATTTGTTTATGATTTATATGATTTCCTTATATCCCCATTTGAAATCCCCATGATTTTAAGATTTGTTTTATTGTTGTCAAAATGTTGTCAAAAAATAATTACGTAGAAAAGCAGTTACGTAAAACACTGTAACAGTTATTAATAGTCAGTTGTGATCTAACCATGCATATGAGTGTGCAGAAGACCCAATAATCATGTATGAACATTTGCATTTCTAATCAATTTCCATCCAGCCCCTTCAACATGCTGGATGGGCTATGATTCCCTTCATGTGGTGGAATTACTCAGTTATGAAACAGGTCTCTAAAATCGAATGAGTCATTAACTGACAGGGGCAAAAAAATAATCTTATCAATTTCCACCTTCCTGACATGAAACCCCTGTCATCTACAGTCATTTGAATTAATTTCGCAATCAAGGGCAGAAGCCAGTCATGGAATACCCACCACTGTGAATGCGGAGATGTTCCTTCAGGTGATGCTTATATTTGAAGGCTTTCCCACACTCGGTGCATTTGAACTTGCGGTTGCCAGCGCCCTCGTTCAGCAGCTGGGGCTGTGGGGGAAAAGAACAGGAAAGGAGTTTTAATTTCCGTCGTACACATTTGAAAAGCAGCGAGACCCGCCAAACAGAGAGTGAATAAAACAAATGTGATCAGTTATTTTAATCTTGCATTAAAAGTACCCTGAGACCCATGCTGCGTGCCAACCAAAGCTCTTTACATACATACATACACAGTTCTTCTGACTGCACATCTTAAAATCTTCCGACTGCTAAAGAAACCCACTTATCGCATTCTGGAAAGCAGTGTGTGGGCAGAATGTGTTCAAAGGTAACGGCTTAGTGTAGGTGCATTTCCTTCATTTGAAATTCAAATAGGCAAAGATCAACAAACAAAAACACTGGAAAGGGAGATGCAGTCCCCTGAGCCAATGCTAAAAGTTAATGCAAAATGGGTGGGATGTCTGCGCGCACGCCTGCTTAAATCCCAGCATCGGGAATCAGACATCACTTTTCGCTCCAGATGCATGAGTGACTGGGATGTGCCCCAAGGAATTTAGAGTTAATATCGAATGTCCTGTTTCAAATCTTGAAGAGTGGCAATAATGCTGCCGAAAATGAATGATGATGAACAGAAAAACAAACCTCATCATACAGTGGTGGATTCAATGCGATTTTTGCACCATAATTGCCCTGTTTTACACCCCTGCTCACCCCTTTGCGCAAAGGGTGGTCACATGACCCCTCCTCGGTCTTCCTTTAACCATTTAACTCAGAGGAAGTACACAAATAAACAAGCACTTAAAGTCATTTGGGGATTATGACTCCGCAGATCGCCGGGGAAAAGGGCCATCTGCTCCCGTTTAAGGCAGTCAGAAGGAGAAACGGGGGTCAGGTGATGGAGGAGCAGGGAGCGACGTTTTTGTGGAGGCAAGTTACTGCTTCTGTTACGTCGAGGCTCGGGCAAATTTGAGGTCCAAAGCTGACAGGCTTAACTCAGGAAATCTCATTGTGATCACGGTATAATTGGAAAATTGAATGATTCACTGCTTATTTATAGGGTCCAAGAGGAGTTTCTGGATGGCCAGTGCCCGTAAAAAACAAGCGGCACATACAGTTGGACCGGTAACAACAACAATGTTCCTATTCTGTGTAAAATAAACGATACAAGGCCTTCCCTTCCACAGGAAAATAAACGCTGGGAATAAAAGGAAACGGCCTATATCTGGGACTATCTTTATTAGTGCTAATTTCTAATCAAATCTGTTCCAGTTCCAGTTCCAGCAACAGCTGATGTAAAAAGTCAGATGGCCCGGGGAAGTCAATATGCTTGTACATCCCACGCGTTGCCTCACTGTAGGCGGAAACTTGGGGAGGGGGGGGCAAAACAAAATGCAGCTGCTAACTAGCAGCACGGGTCTGATTTTTTAAGAGAACGAGGAATGAAAAATGAACTTGTTTTAAAACAGGCAGGGGAAGAAGAAAAAAAAAACGACGGCGACAGGAAATGGACTCCGGCGCTCACTCGAGAGAACAGGATTCCGCAGAAGTGCACTGGCTAACCATGAGGAAAACATTACTGCCGTTTTTTCTAATTGGTGCCATGTTTTTTTTCAACCGGGAATGAGGGCAGTGTGGGAAAGTGACGCTGCCTGTTTGCGGAGGAAAAACAATTTAAAAGCAAATGTAAATAAGGGGGCGGGAGTGGGAGATCGGGGTGGGGTCAGCTGGATAAATGAGATGGGAATGACACCGCGTCTCACCTGATCTCTGCCCGGCTTGTGCGTGGCCATGTGGCGCTCCAGCTGCGTGCGGTGCGTGAAGGTCTCGGCGCACAGCGGGCAGGGGAAACTCTCCTCATTCTTCTCGTGGCGGTACTTGATGTGCTCCTTGAGCGACGTCAGCCGCTTGTAGCCCCGGTCGCAGTATGGGCAGGTCAGAAGCTGGGCGAAGTCGTCCGCGGTGCCGGGCGGCAGGTCTGAGAAAAAAGAGGGGGAGGGAGGGGTCAGATGAGGTTGACTTGGCGGTGGGGGGGGTCAGCTAATGGAGACTAATGGCTCGTTCCTCGGGTGTAACATGAGGAGGCGGTTGATCTGCAACCCCAGAGGCCATAGAGTCGCGCCATCCTCTCTCTGTAAGGCTTGGCGATGAAAAGTTTGGCTCTTTTTGCCAATTCATCTCTTTATGGGTCGACTCAGTTCAAAGATTTGCTCAACTTGCACTCTTTGATTAAGTTGGTGCAACGAGAGCCAAAAGAGTCGGTTTAGGCTCTGAGTTCGCTTCGAAAACGAATCGACTGCGAGTCGTGCGTCACATGATCAGCTCGCACTCAAACACACAAGGCGTGAGAATCAGTTCCAGCTTCCTGTACCCCAGCCAAGGTCTCTCTCACCGTTCTCGTTTTCGTCTTGACCGATGGCCTCTGGCGTGCCGAGTCGGGTCACCTCCTCGGGGGCCTCCGGGTAGATGATGGCCGTGTCGCCGCGCTGCAGGTACTCGGCGATGCTGGCCGTGTGGCCGTCGCTGTCCTCCAGCTTGCGTTTCAAGTACTCGTCCAGCTCCGAGACACCTTCCAGTCCCTTGGCTGAACGGAAAGGAGAGGAAGGAGACGTGAGCGTCAAAAAAAAAAAAAAAAAGCCAATGAAGTTGCTCTTCCTGACCTACTCGAAGATGTTAACACGACCCCGAAAAACAAAACAAACAAAAAAAAAAAACCCAGTCTCTGCTAATTGTGATGAGAATCACAGAGGAAGCCATTAGGGCACTACTTAGAGGGAGCGTATACATTTAAGTTACCATTAATGATATTGGGTAATGGTTTCCACCACGAAAAATAAGGTAATAGAGGAACGATAATTTCACCATTACGTAGTGGGCGCTGTTAAGTGATGGCGAGAAAAGGGAGAAACAAAAACATTTCAGAATAAACATCACTTTGCGCTTCACTTCAGTACTTCTAGTATAGATAGTAATTTGGTTAAGATGCAATTAGGTTTTCGTAGTTTACTAATCACATTGCGAATATTCCTTGACCTCGTTCAAGCAGAAAATGTAATTAGTGGTCGTGAAGGAGTTTAAAGCGCGTCTTCCAGTAACGTTTACCAAGTGTATTTACTGAGACGGTTCAGCGTGTGTGGACGTTGGTGGACGTATCTTGGAATAGCGGGCAAAGCTCGGTCTTCAGTGGTGCAGTATAGTTTATTATAGCGGGTATACTGCAGGGAGGGAATCATGGTGGGGAGGGTTTTGGTGAAAGTTCTGTCACAAAGCAATATTGTTATGTATCCTTGCACATTTTTTAGTGGGTATTCAGAAATCCCGCAGCTTTCTTAGTGGGTACATGGCGTATACTGGCGTACCACGGAAACTACACCATTGCTTCTAATGTTATCTCCGGCGGCTCACTTTCCCTTTTGGAAGCCCACACCTCACCCGATCGAGTCATGCCTTGTTTGCTTTCAGACACAATCAATATGAGCCTGTTGCAGTTGGAAAATTGACAATTTATTGTCTCTTTGTAACCGAATTGGAAAGTGAATCAACCCGACAAATCCGTTTGCTGCCAAAACTCAATTCGGCGCCCCCAAAAAAATAAAAAAAACGCTGTCGGCGCCGCCATCCCGCCTACAACTCATAATTTTCCGGATCCGATGCTTGGAGAAGCATCGTAACTGGCGGCGTGCCGTTGTGTGTGTGTGTGTGTTTCCTATTAGGTAAATCACCTGAACGACACGCCTCGCTGAGCCTGGGCTATTTCACGGTGCTACTGGGTGATTTAACGCCGGCGGGTAGGGGTGGGGGTGATGGGGTTCCCATTCACGGACTCACCTGTGCCATTTCCGATGCCGTGAAGAGACCCCTCTGGCCCCAGCGGCTCATATTCATCCTTCCTCTCATCTATGAAGGGGAGAGAGAGAGAGAGAGAGAGAGAGAGAGAGAGAGAGAGAGAGAGAGAGAGAGGTATTTAATCTACTTCCCCAACTGAACTGTGCCTAACGCAGTTTTCGTTCAAATCGTAAGTATGACCGCGCCGCACCGCTCCGGGGGCTAAGTCAGTCGGAATGCTCCACATCCGAACCAGCAAACAAGCACCTCTCTTTCACCATGGCTCATAACATGAAGGTATTTTTCCAGATAATGATGGGGGTAGTGGTGGTGGTGGGGGTGGTGGGGGTTGTACATATACTGCGCCTATTGTGTTTATTCCTCCTGGGCCTTCTCATGTGACTGCTCCACAGGAGTCACAAGCATCATAAGCTGGCCCTTCAAAGGAGGGCCCCGCCCCACCCACTACCCCCCACCCCGACACCTCCACGCACCCACAAACAGCCGGCCGACGGAAAGCAAGAATGGAAAGCAGGGACCACCAGCACCCCCGCCCCCATAACCCGCACTCCTCTCCTCCTCTACTGCTTGACTTGCTTTAACTTCCTTCCTCATATGAAAAGGAGAGCATCAAACAGGAACCTTCTCGGTGGCCCTGGCGCTCCCAGTTTGAGTCACACCGGTCACAAGATGTCATGCTGTACGGACATTGCAGTTCATGTTCAGGCAGCGAAATAAACAGAGACAGTGGTGTCGAAGCCACGAACTGACAAAGGATATATTGTTAAATAAATGAAAACAAAAAATAAAATAATAATCATAATAAGAAGAATGAAAACAATAACAATAATATTTACAATTAAATTAATATTTATAATAATAATTATAATTATATATATATATATATATTCACTATATTTGCTTTCTTGATTGATTAGAATGCAGCCATTTTAAGAACAGCAAAGAACACAATCAATTAATAACTTCTCTTATGCTGCTCTTATTCATTTACTTGAGTTCTGTTCAACTTAGAAAAGTTCCAATTGATTGAAATTGTTTTTGAATTTCAGTTAACAGTGAAACAATTTCTTCATAATAATATATGCAGTGTGAAAATACACATAAGCATAATGATTAATTTGCTGTATGGTTAAAATGGCGTTTAAAAAGTTTGAAAGGAAAGTGATAAATCGATCGATTGAACAAAATGACCATTGTGTGTAAAAAAGAAATAATAAAGGAAAATTGTGTTGATGTATTTATCTATTTGTTTATTTATTTTTATTTTAATATTTATTAATAAATATTATTTCACATTTTTTATATTTTTTTAACTATTTATTAATGTCATTGTGTGTGATTGTATTGGTAATGAAACAGCTTTCACATTCATGCATGAGAACTAGAAAACATTCCTACTTGAGGTCACAAGCTGGAATGGATATCTATGCATAACTCAAGACAGGAAGTACTGAGACAGAATTTCACGACAAGAGTTTTGTAGCATAACTTTTCTGTGTGGGTTGGGGGGGGGGGGGGGTTGCGAGTTAATCACAAATCACAGGAGTGGATTTGTTTCTTTGAGGATCAGGTTTAAACGAGAAAAATAACGAGTGCGGTGAAAAAGTAGAACTCTCCGCTCCTCGGGCGACAGGGAGATAAGACGGAAAAATCGGTTCTAAACGCCTCATGAGGAGGGACGACCAGAAGCATGTGGCTCCTTCCTTCAGATGAAAAAGCCAGTGGGTGGAATCGTTGCCAGACGATTGACAATTAGCGCCATTCTCCAACACGGGGTGATTTTTTTTTTTTTTTTTTTTTTTTTTGTGGGCTGCCGTCTCCGAGTGGAGAGAGAGAGAGAGAGAGAGAGAGAGAGAAAGAGGACAAAGGCATGTGAGTCACACCCTGCGCCGCTGTCGTAGGATCTAGACACTGTACTCAAGTGTCATGCTATTTTCAGTGCACCCCTCTTCCCCCGTCTCCTCCTCCACGCCGCGTACAGTGCATGGGATAGAAAATGGTGGCTCTTTGTATTTGCAGTCTCATTCTTTTTTTTTCTTTTTTTTCCCGAGTGACAGAGAGAGAGGGAGAGAGAGAGAGAGAGAAAGAGACAAGATGGAGGTGACATTGTGGCATTATGAGGATTTCACTTCTGTTTGCGGTTCTCCTGTTTTCGACGGCCGAGCCCTGTTCGACTGCCGCACTTTGCGAGCTCCCGCTTCTCCTTTCCTTCGTGCGAGGGCGGTGGCGGCGGCGGCAGTGGCAGCACACCTCAAAGTTCCCGCCTCTGCAGCTAGAAATGGCTGCGGATGGTTAAAAGGGTTGAAAAGGGCGTAAAGCGGGCGAGAGTTTCGATGCAGTAGCAACGAGGTTTCGCTTCTCCAATCTCCAATGGACTTGCAAATCACTACCGTGCCTCTTGTGCTGTTCGGCAATGAGCGGGATCTCTTTTCAAATTCGCCATCTGGGCGAGGAAGGGAATCATATTTTCCCCTCCGACATTAACGTCAAGAATAACGGCTCTGCGGGTCGAGCGCTCCGACAGCTCAAATCGCATTAAAAGGGCACGGCGCTAAATCGCGACTTGAGCAAACCGGCTGGAGCAGATGCGCTAAACGGGCGTTGATTCCTTAAACCGCTTTTCGTATGATGATGATAATGATGCGAGCGCCTCCCCCCTTTCCGCAAATGATATTTTCATTTACAATTCTTGCCTCGGCCTCGCTTTTCAGGGGGGGGGGGGGTTCTGTTTTTTTTTTTTTCCCCGGCGGTATTACCGCGCGCACGCGCACCCCACTTGGTCATTAGCGAAGACGGATAGGCGGCGCCGGTCCGTTTTTTAAACTGGGTGTCTCGCATGACTTCTCGCCCCACTCTGTATCTGTCAAGCAGCCCCGGAATGGGGGGCCTATTATGCATGTAAATGGCCATCATAAAGCTCCAAATTTCATTTAGGGCCTGTTAATGAGTCCTGCAAGAGCCCTGCGAACCCCCTCCTCCTTTTACAATCCCGTTTGGCTCCTAATTAAAAGTATTTGTCTTTGTGGCCCCGGTGACACTGGTTGTCATTGGCGTGGTGGTGGGGATGGAGCTAGGGGGTGGGGGCGTGGGGTTCGGGGGTTCGGGGGCAACAGGTTTGAACATGGTTAGGTTACTTGATAGGTCACTGAGAAGTGAATTTCAATGGGGCTCTTCCATTTAAAAAAAGCAGAAATTGGACATCGGGTCGCCATAATGTCACGTACTGCAGGTCCGGTGCCACGGCTCCATCCGTCAAAATGGACGGGCGAGTGGGCGGGCGGGGGGCTTGATATCTGACTCTAGTAAAACATGGGGTAATAGGGTGAGGTGTGTTTTAAACACCACTCAGTGGGAACTAGGACGGGACCAGAGGTGTGAAAGTGTGTGAGAAAAGGGTTTGGGTGTTGAAGGCGATGACATCGCCCTCGTAGCGTAAGTCGACCATCGCGTTCCTGCCCACATCTGAGTTTAAAGACCAGAGAAAATAACCTCTCTCTCTCCCTCTCTCCACACTTGCCAAGAGAAACGATAAATACGAAAAATAATTTATAATCGAAGTGTTCAAAAAAAAAGCAAAAAGGGGAGATAAACTGGAGATTGTATCTCGAAGATTATATCGTCGTATCCAGAAAATGAGACCGACCCTTTCTTTTTTTTTTAAGCTTTTTTCTTTCTTGATAGAATCAAGGAACCAGGGGGATTTTAATATACAAGGAATTTGTTGTGGTTGGTTAGGATTGGTGCATTTTGTCTTAAGTCAAAGAAAAATATGAATAGACTAAAATAAAATATTAAATATTAAATATTAAATATTAAATTAAAGAATTAAAAATGTATTAAATTAAATTACAGATATAGACCAAATATACACAAAAACAAAACAAATAGCCTAATATATAAAGAAATATAATATATACATAATGTATATAAAGAACATACAAAGTGTGATTTAATGCAATGAATGAATTCCTGGTCTGGGTATATAAGGTGTGAATTTTAAGTGTATTGACTTATTTATTACATGGAGTTATTACAGTGTTTATTTCCATATCTTTCCACGGTGGGGGTCAACTCACTGGTGCCGTTGAGGCATCCGTGCATGTCGTCGCCCATGCGCCAGGCCCGCCGCTCCTGCCGGCTGTCCTGGGCCTCGGGGCCCTCCTGGCCCCGGTAGGACAGCAGGGCGTGGCCAACCCGCGGCGAGGCCTCGGGGGCGGGCACGCCGGCGGGGCTGCCGGCCCCCGCCGCCATCTCCATCTCCTCCTCCCTCCCGCCGCCGCCGCCGCCGTTGGGCAGGCCGCTCTCTTCCGACACCAGCGGCCTGTCGTCCTCGTCCGTCTCCGAGCCCGTTTCCACCACGTTCTCATAGTTGAGCACTGCGCGACACAAACAAACACAACAACAACAACAAAAAAAAAAAGGTTAGCTTTGCTTTCAAAAACAACGTCCGTCCCTCAAGTCACATTCCTTGGTTGAGAGGGTGGGAAGGTTTCTTCTCTTTTTTTTTCCTCTCTCCCCGGCCTCAGACACCCCAGGGACCGAGCCCAAATGGATGGAAAGCCCTTGTAAATATTACATCTCTGCCTCTTGATAACAACTTGATTCAGACCCAGCCGCCCACAATCCAAGGAATTAACAGCAAAAGGCATGAAATGGCCCCCCGCTCCCAGATAAAAAAAAAGGTGCATGAGAAAAAGCAGAGGGCCGTGGAAGGAAGAGGGGAGGAAGGGAGGAAGGGGGAGAGAGAGAGAGAGAGAGAGAGAGGAGAGTGAAGGAGGCCGATGGGATGGGTTAGGATGGGGGCGGGGGGGGGGGCGTAGTAAGTAAGCAGCCATGACATCATGGGAACTAGACGCAGGAAAAGTGGGGCCTGAGGGTGTTGCAGAGGGAGAGGGAGAGAAAAACGAGACGAGAAAAACAAAAAAAAACAAAACGAGAACATTTTTCAGGTTCATTTCACGTTCCCGCGCGCATCGCCAAATAAAGCGATATTTCGGCGAGCTCTCGCGC
>NC_137210.1:7454613-7458939 GCF_960531495.2 Zeus faber
GCGCCGCAGAGCCCCCAGTGCAGGTGCTGCAGTCAGAGGAGAGGAGACCTTCCTCATAGAAGCCACCTCCGGAGAGTCTCCCCCTCCTCTCTCTCTCTCTCTCTCTCTCTCTCTCTTCTCTCTCTCCCTCCCTCCCTCCCTCTCCCACCCCCCCTCTCTCTCTCTCTCCCTCCCTCCCTCCCTCCCCCCCCCCTCTCTCTTTTAAAAGATCAGGTTGAACGCAACAGTCGATTAACAGCGACCGATGGCCGCTCCCCCCTACACTCCCAGCACGCCATTTCACATTCCATTCGAGCGAATCAATTGGGACTCGGGAGGGGAGGAGCCTCCACTCAATCCGGCCAACGAGGATGGGTCGGATCACCCAATTGAATGAATTGAATTGAAATTCCGCAATATACATTTTTTGGGACACTTGTGAAAAGAAAGGAGAAAAACAATCATTCCTTGGTAAAGCCCCTCAGGTTATGTGGCCCATTATGGTTTCTCCTCGTTCCACTTTTCCCCCTCCCAAGACAGGTGCATATCATACCTGACACGGATCATGTGCGCCCTCCAAAATAAGGCAGCGGGTGGGTGGGTGGGGGGACAGCAGCCGTCCTCCGGAATGCTGAGTGTCCGAACAAGCCCGCCCCCCCCACATCCCCCACCCCCTAGCAACCACGCCCACCCACGGCTCCTGGGTCCGTCTGCTGGAGCCCCACACCTGCCCCGTGCTCTTCGCCCCCCAGCCACCAGCCAGCTCCCCGGGCGTCTGGCTCCACGGTCCTCCATTTTGAAAAAACAAAACAAAAAAACAACCCTCTCTTCCACTCCAGTCCAGTTCAGCGAAAAGCGGGACGACGACCAAACCCCGTTTATCTGTCCTCCGAGAGAGCAAAATAAAAGATAAAATAAAGCCCGGCTCCCTGTGATATCCACACTGAGACGTGAGACAAGGCACGTGCACACACTCAAACACATTCGCACACACACGCGCCCACGCGTGCACACACACACACACACACACACGCTCCCGGATGAGACGAGTGCTCCAGGTGATCCACGTCCACGTCCTCCGGTCGGCTGCTAGGTACTGAGCGACGAGGTGGAGTGGAAAAAAACCTGCCCCTCTCTCTCTCTCTACACCTCTCTCTCTCTTTTTTCCCTCTCTCTCTCTCTCTCTCTCTCAGTGTCTTTCTTTCTCTCTCGCCCCGCAGATCACCTGAGCGAACAACTGGAGGGGGAAGGGAATGGAAGGGAAGGGAGGAGGCAGGGAGGGAGAGAGGGTAGGGAGTAGGTAGGTAAGACGAGCCGGTTGCCCTGGAAACGTGGCTCTGCTGCTCTAGAGGCTGCGGGCTGCAAGTGATTCGGCAAACCGTCAAAAGGATGCACTACTCAGGAAAACCTGCGCCGTCTCTGTCCACCCCCCCCCCCCCCCCCCCCTCACCGAAAGGAATGCGTGAATAAAAACAGCAGTGTCAAATCTTTGATCTGGGTTGGGAAAAAAATGATTCATTTTTGGCCAGGTCAGAGCCATTCCTGTGGGCCGGCTCGGCCACACTCTGTGGCAGCGCCGTCGTGAGCCAGCATGTGTTTGTTATTGTGCGGCCCATATTAGCGCAAGAGTGTGTTTATGTGTGTGTGTGTGTGTGTGTGTGTGTTTGTGTGTGTGTGTGTGTGTGTGTGTGTGTGTGTGTGCGTGCACGTCCGGGGCGTGCCAGGCAGGAAGAGCAGGGTGGTTCCTGCCGGCCGCACCCCGCCATGAGGCTGCCACAGTGGCCTGCCTCCTAATTAAATTAAACTCCCATTTATCTACGGGGGCCCTGAGCAACAGGCTGGGGAAAAAAAAAACAAGAGGGCGAGGGAGAGAAAGGAGAGAGAGAGAGAGAGAGAGAGAGAGAGTGAGAGAGAGAGAGAGAGAGATATCTCAGAGTTTTACTCGAACGCCCAGACAGCCCACCTTTTCCACCCCTCCCCCTCCATCCCTCCATCCCGATACGGAGCCACCATCTGTGCCCTGCCTGCGCACATGTTACTCCTCTCAACAAATGTTCAGGGCCCCCGCCAAACCCCCTTTGCACGCAACACACACACACACACACACACACACACACAAAATCATACACTCAATCCCTTTCCATCGAGACACCCACAAACGGTCCTTCAAGCACACACAAACACACACACACATAGAGGCAGGAAGGCTCATGAGCAAAGCCAAGGGAGCACATACAAACACTCCAAAACACACACACACACACACACACACACACACACACACACACACACACACTCGCACACACACACACTCGCACACACTCGCACACATATGCAGAGAGAGAGAGAGAGAGAGACAGAGACAGAGAGTGAGAGGCAAGGCAGAGCCTCCCTGGATACACAGAAACACACACATATAAACACACACACACACACACACACACACACGCACACACAGACACACACACACACACACACACACACACACACACACACACACACACACACACACAGAAATAGGCTGAAGATGGAAGCCACACTCTGTAGCTCTCACTTGAAAAGAGGAAGAGAAAAAAATTATGCACACATTTGTGTATTTGTACAAAAAACAAAAATGAGACCAAATTACAAACCTCCTTCTCATATTATATCGATATAAATATAAATCTATAAAACTATATATATTTTATTTTTATTTTATTTTTTTTCAGCATTAACATTAACATCCTGTGATATTTTGAATGTCATCTGTTGATTACGGCGGAAACAGGTCGGTTGGGGATCCACCGGGGAGTGGGTGGAGGCGGAGGGCGGAGGACGGGGATTGATGGTTCGGCGGAGTCGTAAACCAGATTGATTTCTTTTTCTTTTTTTTCTTTTTTTTCTGTTCCGAGTTAATACGGGTCAATTAATATGCAAATCGGGAAGCAGATGCTCGGAGGGCGAGTGGGCCTCCTGCGCCACTCTGGCCGGACAGTCGCTGGCTATTCACACACACACACGCGCACACACACACACACACACACACACACACACACACCTACATCTACATTAACCTCTATACAGGGAAAAAGATTAAAACCTTATTCAGGTCTCTCTTTGTCCCCCTCTTAATCTCTGTTAAAATAAAAAAAAAAATGAAAACAACTGCGCAGATCAATTTTTGGAGGCTTTTCATTTGCTCCGCGACATGGAGCCGAATTCACTTAACAAAATGGATTTTGCCCCCGGCTGCAGGTTAGCCATAGATTTTTTCACGCTAATGCTATTTTTGGTCCGAGAGGTCCGAGATATTTTCCCTCATCGATTCCAACCAAAGGGTTGAAACGATTGGGGCGTGGGGAGGGGGTCCTGGTCCCGAGCCTGAGAGAGGCAAAATTGTGATTTTTCACCTTTGAGAGCCTGGCGGGTGCAGATGGCCACAAAACGAGCCATTATGACGGGATTATCTTTTCCTTTTTCTTTTTTTTCTTTTTTTTTTCGAGCAATGTTCCGCCATCAGGGGGACAGGTTGCTCATGCAATATTCAGGCTAGGAGTGGTGGTGGTGGTGGTGGTGCCGTCGGTGGTGGTGTTCCTGCTTCCATCCGACTGGGATGTCAGAGCTGTCAGAGAAGGGGTAGAACTTAATACTAGTAACGCCCGCCCGCCGTCTCCGGGTCGGGATCGCGTTTGTCTGCACTCATTAATATTGAAGGTGTTGTTGGTTCTTTAAGTCGACTCCGGGATGCGCGGGGATGCGGTGATTTTGACATGTTTGGTTTAGGTCGTTTAAGTTATTTATTCATTTATTTATTTTTCCCTCCTTCCAGAAAGCCAATGTTGGTCAAAATTTTTTCCAATTCCACTCAAAAAATTACGGCACACTCGCAACCTGTGTCGCAAGATCAAATTTGCGAGGCCGCTTTCCGGCTTCTGTGTACAGGATGGTCGTGCACGGTGGGGTTATTTCATTTTAGAAGTTGTGCGGTGGCAGAAAAAAAGGTTGCGAGGCCTGAATGTGATACTTTCGGCACAAGGAACTGTATATCTACCTCATGGCAATGTTTACAGGGCTTATAACTCAGCACCGAGATATTCTGATCTTTTCGAGTTCCCTTGATACAAATTCAGTCATATTTTTTATTGCTTTTCTCGCTAATGAATTTGACGGGGCTTTAACCGGGTTAACTCGGATCCTTTAACCCAAAAGTCTTTTCCGCAGACCTGGACCCGATGCCCACTGCTACCACTGCTGCTGTGGCTGAGCAGATTAACCAAGGTATGGAGGGGGGTGGTGGTCCAGAGCCCCCGCCGCCATCAATTACTGGCCCAGCCGAGGGCAGGAGAGAGCTCTGCGGGCGGAAGC
>NC_137210.1:7461639-7474139 GCF_960531495.2 Zeus faber
ACAGTTCTCTCCGCGCAGACAATGTCATCCCAGCATCCCTCCCTGCCTTTGTTCCTGGCTTAACAAAACTCTTCCGTCACGCCGTTTTAGCTTCAATAAAGACTGTCGACAGCCATAACCCCATCAAGCCAAGACTGTCATATGCAAACCTGTGTGAGGGTGGGAGAGATGGAGAGAGAGCGCGAGAGAGAGGGAGGAGGGGGCGGGGGGTGCGGGGGGGAGCGAGACAGATTGAAGAAAAAAAAAGGAGAAAAGATGGAGAGAAAGGGGGTATTAACAAGGACGAGAGAGAGCGAGTGAGAGGTGAAGTAAGGGAGGTGAAGAAATGGCCGCGTTGCGAGATGTAGTTCTTGTCGTGCGAGTGGTGTCCTTCAACCCCGCCGGTGCACATCTTACCATCCCAAGCACTTCCTGTTCGCCACAAAGTCTGCGGGTTTGGGGTGGGGCGGGGTGAGGCTGAGCGGGGAGAGGGGGTATTATCTGTGTGTCCTATTCAGTTGGAACCAGGCAGGGGCTCGGCAGATGCTTAATGGCCCTACTCTACATGTGGACAACAAGGGGATTCAAGCGGGAAAACAAGCAACAAAACACCTGCGAGAGGCATAGAACCGGGGTTGAAACCTCTCCCAACGTCCCCTTTCTCTCTTTTTCCCATTTGTTCCTCTATCGGAAAAGAGGAAACGCGGAAAACTCTACACTTGTTCTTCTCGAGCATCGCGTGGTACCGGGAAGCACTTAATCGCCGCCGCCGATTCCCGGTCCCTTCCTCTTCCTCTTCCTCTTCCTCCTCCTCTTCCTCCTTCATTCTCCTTCGGGGAGAGTCTTTCCAGACTCGGCTTCGGCAAAGGGGAGGAGCCCCCCGTGTGTGACAACGAGACATTGACGGGTCCGTCAACCAAATCTACCAAACCTCCCCCGTCTGCCCCTCTCCCCCTCCATCCTCCCTCCCACGTCCATGTCCTGTGCGACGGTGGCTTCACTTGTCAGGGTGCGAGCGTTAATTGCCAACATGCCAGGTTGCCGCCCTAATACAAATGAGGGCGGGGGGGGGTTTGTGCAATAAGCGTGGCCCCGCTCATTTGCGGGACGGCTAAGAAGGTGCCGCGCATGAATTTTTCATCAGCTAATTGCGGAGGAGCGCCACCTTCACGGTGAAACGGGCGTCGCTGGATGTAAGTCGTTGAGAGAGAAAGGGGGAGGAAAAAAGAAAATTAACAAAAGACATTAAGATACTCTGTGATTTGGTCTGCTTGGGAGGGTTTTGCGGGCACACACACATACACGCACACATCCACACCCACACCCGCACACACACACACACACACACACACACACACACACACACACACACACAGACACACACACACACACACACAGGATGATGCCTGCTTGACACAACAATAGAAGCTGGGACTCCGGCAGACTACGCCGCGGTACAGGGGGGTAAAAAGTGCTGCCGTTTTTCTATGTTCCTGTCGGTTTGGGAGGACCTTGCGCGGCCAAAGTAAAGAAAGAAACTCTTCCGTTTAGCGAGGAACGTAGAGGGAGCGGGACGTCCCCCTTCATTCCGCTAAGGAGCAGGAGAAGGAGCTGCCTCCGCCCGGGGTCGTGGTCCGGCCCCGGCAGCCAGCGAGCGTTGCTCTCTGGCCTGGAACTGTGGCGAGCGCTGCTCATCCTCATTACTTTAATTGCTGGATACTGTGGCCAGGAAGTTGTGTCCTTTCATCCCTGCCACGGAGCCCCGCTGATCTAGCCTGAGGAGTGCAGCGCAGGGCCGAACGGACCTGAAGGGACTGGGGGGGGGGGGGGGGGGGGGGGTCGAATCAGTGGCGCTGGCTAATAGCGGAGAAGAGAGGGATAGAGAGAGAGATAGAGAGAGAGAGAGAGAGAGAGCTCCTCCTGTGTACAAAGGATGTGCCTCGACCCAGGAGACGGGAGTTAGAGCGAAAAATCAGGGTGAAGAACAAAAAGGAGGAGAGAAGAAACCAGCCTAGTGGGGCTGAGAGATTGAGGAAAGTGAGTTGAAAGTACAAAAGTACGTTCCTAGCCTACATTACGAGGCCGACATGGCCAGTTGGCGGTGAAATTTCGAAGGGACAAACAACTTTTTTGGGCGAAACATCTCAAGTTATCATTTTACAACACCGCATGGTCTGCACAGCGTCTGAGTTGGCCTTTGTCGGCAAAGCCAATCGGACGTTTGATTTTGGCGTGTATCTTTCGGGGGAGCTGAACCGGCGGGCCACGAAGTCTTGCAGGTCTAAACGCCCTCCTCCTCGTCTCCCCCGTCTCCCGGGCCCCGCGCCGTTCAGCGTGTACATACATGTGTCCCGGGCGTGGACACCACAGTGCGCACTCTCTCTCTCTCTCGGCGAGGCATTCAGCCGTACGCTGGAGGTCTGGACCCACAGATGTCATGACACCTTAATCCACCCATCCGTTATTGATTGTTCCATGTGTCTGTAACCTTGCCGGAGGTGCACCACCGATCAACACCACCACCCCCCCCTCACCGCCGTGTATCCATGTGAGGGATGGATGCAAGTGCATGAGCGCATATGTCTTTGTGCGAGTGCATATGCTCGTAAACGTCGACGTCTGGCCTCGCGGAATGCTCCGGCAAAAAATGGCCGCTATTCCTCTTTCGCTGTGACCAGCGTCCATGGCCTCTGCTCTCCAGCTGACCCCCCCACCCACCCCCCGACCCCACCCCCCAACATAAGCACACACACAACGAGAGATTGACTAAACGTCAAGAGAAATCTATCAATTGCAAATTGACATCCAGCGATACAACTTTGTCCTTTCATTTCGAGTAGAAACGTTGCCACTTTGCTGGGGTCGACCCGCTTCCCCCCTTGTTTGTACAGTGAGGATGTTTGCAGAGAGTCTGTTGTTTTACCCGGCCTGCCCCCCTCCCGCCCCCCACGCCCGTCCCCCTGATAGCGGCACTGAACCTTATTCCCATTCATTATCAGAGCAGGACTGTTGTTTCTGTTATTGACCTTGGTAAGTCCTGCGCTGTTTAGGCTAACGGCGACGCGGCGCCACAAAATGTCATGGGTGGGGGAGGGAGGGAGAGTGCGGGGGGTGGGGGTCTCTGTACTTGCTCATGAGGAAAATCAGCACATGGCGACATACAGGGGAGGGAAGGGAGAGACACGCGCACGCACACATATGCCGACAACGCTGCCATTATGCATGTCAGTCACCTTGAGAACGTGCGGGAACAAAAAAACACGCGTGGCAGCAACGTGATGCTCGAAGTTTTGTCAGCTCCTGCCCCCTGTAGCGGTGCAGCACCAAAACCAACCCCCCCACCACTGCCTCCCAACACACACACACACACACACACACACACACACACACACACACACACACACACACACACACACGTACTCATAACTGTAGGTGTTCCGGAAGCTGTCAAAACGTCCTCTCCGTTCCGAGGACGACGCTGACGAGCTTTGTCAGTGTTTCGTATTTCTTCTATACGAGGGGTGGAGGTGAAGGTGGAGGTGTAAAGGGGACGGGGGGCGGGTTGGGCAGGGGGCGGGCGGACGGGAGGGCGGGTGGGTGGGTGGGCGGATGCTAAGGCACTAACGTGCGCATTAGTCACCGGTGACGCCAGAGCAACTGTGCCTCCTGGTTAGCGTTCTCTCCTGTCCACACACACAATAACACACACACACACACACACACACACACACACACACACACACACACACACACACACACACACACAGACACACACACACCACCACCTCAGTAGTGACAGATGTTAGGAGGATAGGATAGAGCCATAGTCAGGATAAAGCCATAGTGGCAGAGGAGGAGCGAGAGAGAGAGAGAGAGAGAGAGAGAGAGAGAGAGAACAGAGAGAGAGAGAGAGAGAGAGAGAGAGACAGAGAGAGAGAGAGAGAGAGAGAGGTGGGGGAAGTGTTGTTATGGCTTAGTGCACAAGGGCTTAAGGGGAGCAGGGTGGTGGGGTGATGGGGTGGGCGGCGGCAGGGGTGGGGGGCACTCCAACTCCCGACAAATCTATAGCTTTTATGGACGAAATAGGACACGCGCACACACACACACACACACACACGTACGTTTCATAAGCAGGGACAAACAAGGCAGTGGTGGATCGCTGGCTGAGGTGAGAGCGACGCATCGGTTCCTGCCCCCCACCCCACCGCCCCACCCCGATGACTATATTCCTCAAAAAGTGTGTGTGTGTGTGTGTGTGTGGGGGGGGCGGGGGGGGGATTGAGGTTAGGCCTGACCTGCATGTGTGTGTGTGTGTGTGTGTGTGTGTCTGCATCTGGGTGTTTGTTTTCCAATACTTGTGAGGACCGCTCTTTGAAATTGACTATATTTTGGTTTAGAAGCGCACGCATAACATGGGTCCTCATTCACGAGGGCTATTTACTCTGACCTCACTTTGATATCAGTACAAGAATGTGTATGTTTACGTGGCATTATGTGTGTATCCGTCTCCATCTGTGTGTGTGTGTGTGTGTGCATGTGTGTGTGGTGTGTGTGTGTGTGTCTGTGTGTGTGTCGCGTATGGCACTGGCGCACAGGGACTTAACTAGAGCGGCCTCCCAGGGCCACCGGCGCTGTGGTTAATATAATGTGGCCCTGCCTGCCTGCCTGCCTGCCTGCCTGGTGGAGCATTATCTCTCCCCGCACCTCTCCGAACAAAGGGCCCCTTCTTCCCCGAGCGGGGCCCGTCTCCTCCCCAATGTCCAAAGGTGTTTGGTGAAGTAAATCTGCCTAAATCCCGCACAGCTTGGGCTGGCAGCGGCAGGGAAGGAGGGGTGGGTGGCGGTGGCTTGTGTTAGGGGGAGTGGGTGGGGGGTGGGGGGGTGAAGGTGAATGAAGATAATCTTCTTTTCTTGACAAAAAAAAACACAGTTCTGGGGGTAGGGAGTGAACAGGAAAATTAGGAATTCATATCACATGGTGCGTTTTCGAGTTGCAGCATCTAGCCGCCCCCCCCCCCCCCCCGCGCCCCCCATCTCCTCCTCCTACTTCTTTGACCTCTTTACCCCCCCCCCCCCACCAAGAACTCCTTCTCTCTCTCTCTCTCTCCCTCTCTCTCTCTCCGTCTGGCTGTTGTAGAGGAGAGGTGCATGGGTGATTCTTGACCTGTTAAGAAACACACACACACCCACACACACACACACACACACACACACACACACACACAACAAAACAGCGCAAGGCTAAAAAAAAAAAAAAAAAGGAGGCGAGTTCTTTCTACACGGCACGGGCACAAAAGCCGGGTTCGTCTGCGGCTAGACAGGTCCCCCCCGTCCATTGCTTCGGGGGGCGCCTCCCGCCGGCAGGAATACATCACAAGGCTGCGTGGGGAGCACGGACTGACAGCTTCCTAACTTCTTTACATTGAATACCATCCGTTCCTCCAAGAGTTGAAGTTAGGAGTGACGGGTTATATGGATGTCTGTGCGTGTGTGTGTGTGTGTGTGTGTGTGTGTGTGTGTGCGCATGCATGTGTGCGCGAGTGCCGCGTGTGTGCGAGTGCGTGTGTGTGTGTGTGTGTGTGTGTGAGCGAGAGAAGGTGGGGGTGGGGGGGTGGTAGACAAAAACAAATCGGCACCTGCTCCTGACTCCGTCGCGCTTATTAAAAGATGGCATCCGAAAAAGTCTCGGGCACCCGCAAGATTTCGCCTCTCCACCTCCCCCCGTCCTCCCCCGTCCTCCACCGAACACCTTTTCTCTCTCTCTCGCTCTCTCACCCGCTCGCTCTCTTTTCATCTCGAGGTCTTCGTTTGAGTCATTTGTTTGGTGTGTGTGTGTGTGTTTTTTCTTTCCCCCTGTCCCGTCTACAACGGTTTTCCTCTGCGTCACCGTGCAGCCGCTCACCTCTCTCTCTCTCTCTCTCGTTCTCTCTCTCGAAAACTCTTATCTCCTCTGCCACACTATCTCTCCAACTTGCGTGTGTCTGCGTACGTATCGGGGTTTGTTTTAAAGTACTTTGTATGTGTTCAGGCATGGACGGAGGAGGGTGGAAACATAAATATAATAGGTATATTTGATAAGAGAGGAAAGGAAATAGGATGTTTTCAAACGACGATACAATGAATCATGACTTCGACCATTTGCAATTTTATTTTGTCTTCGTGACACACACACACACGCACACACATTATTGGTTTAATTACTGGCTTTAAAGTAAGGTCCGAGTAAATACATCTGGTAAGTGAGGACCCGTGTTTCTGGTGACCTTCTAAACCGAAAAAACTGTCAATTCAGAGAGCACACACACACACACACACACACACCAACCTGCTAACGTCTTTAATATGTCTTCCTCCTCACTTTGCTACTTCTTATTTAGAGCATCCCCCCCATCTCTCTCTCTCTCTCTCTCTCTCTCTCTCTCTCGCTCTCTCTCTCTCGGGGGGTTGTGTGCCCAAATATACAGGGGCAGTGTTGCGGTACAACATACATTCTTCCAAACGTTCTCCCTCATCTTTATTTTTCCCTTTTCGGTATCCCTTCCACTCCTGTGCCCCCCACCCCTTGCTCACTTTCTCCGCTCATCTCAGCTCGTCTAACTCCTCAGCTGTGAATAGTCCAGGAATGGCATCCCCCCCCCCCCCCCTCGTAACCCTATCCATCCATCAGCGTGGACGGACCCAGCCCTGGGGCGGGGACGGGTGAGGGTGGTGGTGGGAGGCGGGTGAGGGTGAGGGCGGGTGGGGGAGGGGGGGGGGGTTCTGTGTGACGGAGTCTATATAGAGCACGTAAGTGAGGGAGGCCCGGCGAAACAAGTGACGACAAACAACAACAATCGACACCACCAGCACCCGGTACGTCGTGCCGCCCGTGCCGTGCGTGACCCACCGCCTTCTTGGTTTTCTAACTCCTTTTTGATGTTATATATATATATATATATATATATATATATATATATATATATATATATATATTTCTTTGGTCACACACTCAATTTCTCTCTCTCCCTCTCTCTCTCTCTCTCTCTCTGTCTCTCTCTCTTTCCCTCTCTCTCTCTCCGTCTCGCTCCCAGTCTGCTTTCCATTTTCCCCGAGTTTCTTTTCATCTCGGGCTTTGGGATGCTGAATGCGAGCGCTGCCCTGGCGGCAGTGAAAGGCCTGAATTGTGATTAAGGAATGGTGCGGGGGGTGGGGGGGGGGGTGAGAGAGAGAGAGTGAGCGCTCCTTTTCTTTGTTCTGCCCTCGGGGAGGTGTTTACTGAGGGGGGGGGGGGGCGGTTGGCGGGCAGGGGAAGAGGAGGAGGAGGAGGAGGAGGAGGAGGAGGAGGTGGAGGTGGAGGAGGAGGAGTGGACGTGTAAGACATGGGCGAAGCAGATATGAAAGGCATTGGGGTCAGCATTGATGTGAGTGGAGATCGTACCAAAGGCGTTGTGTGTGTGTGTGTGTTTGTGTGTGTGTGGGGGGGGGGACCACCACAGCAGTGTGTGTCTGTGTGTGTGTGTGTGTGAGTATGTGTGCGTTGATTTTTGTGTACCTTTGTGTCTATAAGCACAAATGTGCATGTACAGTATGTGCGCACCTCTGTATGCATGTTGAACTCTTTTTGTGTGTGTCTGTGTGCGTGTGTGTGTTTTACTATACTTGTGAGGACCGAACGGACTATTTCTTTTGGGTTTGGGTGTCGGTGGAGTGCAAGCGCAGGTCCACCCGGTTCACCGTGGAGAGCCTCAAGCCCGAAAAAAAAACCAGGCAGAAGCGAGGAGCGAGGAGCGTACCAGCGATAGAGAGACAGTAAACAAGCGGCCATTAGAAAAGGTGGGCAGCTCTCGCTCTCTTTCTCTCTGTTGAAGGACAATGGCGCTCTTGTGAGCAACGTGGCATGAATGGTACAGCGGGCACCCTGACACCGCCGGCCTGACGGTGTAAGCCATGGAAATGAGACGGTTTTGGTTTGTTTTGAAACCCCATTATCTCAAGACACTCCAGGCCCCCCGCCCACCCCCCCTTCCCATTTCGGTGAAACGACACCAGGACGACACCAAAAGCGTCCCTTGTTGCGATGAGCGCCGAAACCTATGAAGGGAAGCCAATATTGTAAAAAGAAAACGTATATTTTTTCAACAATAGTTGAGGGGTCCCTTACGAGCTCTTTACGTTTGTTTTTTTTCACATATGAGGTTTCATGCAGGAAGGCTTGGCTTGGGTCCGCGATGGCAAAAAAAACATGGAGCTTGAAAACGGGGAAAACACGGCAACGTTAGAGGTGGCGCGACGAAATAAAAAAAAAATTTAAAACCCAACCTAAAAAACACCAAATCCAAAGTCTCGGGCCTGATATATTCCGGAATGGGATGAAAACTCTCCTGCCGGAGCGAGGGGGGTTGAGCGGAGCGCTTTTGACAGCTGCACTCTCACAGCTGGATGTGACGTATATGGCAACCCGTGGTGGTGGTGGGGGTGGGGGGTGGTGGCGGTGGGGAGAACTGCTACAAAGCTGCAGATCGAGTTACACAGGGGCCTAACGTGACCCCCCACCCGCCACCCCTCACCCCCTCCTCGTCCAATCCTCCCTACCCACACCCCACCAGGACCCTGGTGGAAGTGGGGAGTTGGAGGAGACGGATTACCTATCTATCTATCTATTTATCTATCTGTCTTTCTATCAGTCTATCTATCTATCTATCTATCTATCTTTCTATCTGAAGGATAAAAGGCCACATCATCATGCTCTTTGAGGTCACCCCGAGAAAAACCTAGACAAAAAAACAAAACATGAAAACTTTTTTTTATTCCCCAACGTGGGCCAAAAGATCAAATATACAATAAATATAAAACAATATAATGTCATGCAAACGGGTTGCCAGGGATGCCTGTTGCCAAGATTTTAATTATTATGAGGACGATAATGGGAAAATAGCGGCGCGGCTTTTTAATATCGGTTACAGCAGCCACGAAAAGTCAGTTTAAACCCGTTACATATTTCCCTTATGCCTCAAAAATGTGTTGACACGATTTCTAAAATCAACTGCATATCCATGTTTTATTTTTCAAATTTTCATAATTAAGAAATATAAATAAATTTAAAAAAAATATATAGGCCAATATATATATATATGTATATACAAATAAATATTTCTACCGGGTGAGTTATACTCTATATTTAGGATAAATAAATATTGTATTATTAGGCCTCCAACAATCACCCCAGGAAAGGAAAGACAGAAAATGATTCCGTAGTCAGTGGATCAGCTGCTCCCACATTGAACACAGTGAGTGAAAAAAACCCGAAAAACTATACTCAAGGGCTTGATAAGTTGCGCACGTTTTACGCACGGTTCTTGTGGTCGCTTTCGGCGAAATAAACCTGGACCGATTTGATTGAGGGCAACAATGAACTTGCATTCGGGATTTAAAAAAGAAAAAAAACCGAGTCATCTAATCGTCCCGGGGAGACTCTGTCTTTGTTACTTTGCGGATCACACCGAGAGAGGAAGAAAGACGCGTCTGCTCGGCTCACAGACGCTCCCGGAACAAATTCAAACCTAATGATGGTTATTATATATTCCATCCGCACGACGCATTCACATTTCATATTAACAGATTTTCCCCAATAAAAAACAAAACCAAACAAAAAAAGAAAACAACAACTGCGACTTCCTATCGTTCCCCCTACATATGAGAAGGAATAAAATGTGTCGATACATTTATTGGAGCGACTTTTAAAGACGCGACGATTTCCCCTCAACTCGGACCCAAACCCCACAACACACCGGACATGTTGGAGTCAGGGGCATTCCGCTCACTCCCAAGCAAACAACTAACAGCAACAACAGCAACAACGACAACAACGACGACGACGACGACGACGACGACGACAACAACAACAACAACAACAAAACACTCAATCGTCACAATTTGTCACTTCGGCAACTACTAGGAAGGCTATAATAAAATACTTTAAAACACCCCAACACCGCCAAATAACGCAATAAGCATTAATAAATAACAACAGATAACCAAATGACCAAAACCAATATTTCCTCAACGTTATCCACTGTTTGTTTGTTTTATTCCACCCCGCTCCTTAAAAAAAAAAACCCAACTCGACTAACAAGTTCGACTCGGAACAAGAAGAAGCGCTCCGCGGCTCAAATAACGGTTTTCCTGCTCTCCCCATAATATGGCACCATGCGCCCGGTCATCGCAACAGCCCCCCTCACCCCCCCCCCCCCCCCCCCCCCCCTCGCCCGTTACAACCATGCAACCGCCCCATCGCCGTGCACCCTCGCCCCATGCACCCCATCCTCATGCACCCCATCCCCGTGCACCCCATCACAGTGCGCCCCATCCCCCGTGCACCCTCGCCCCAATGCAGCGTGCCCCAGCTGACAACCGCACCACAACAAATCTATCCAAACCCAACTCCGAAGTTCACATCAGCCCCACTCCGGGGCGAAATTGTGTTTTACTTTATCTTTAGTGATTTTCTAGAGGGACCGCTGATTGGTTTCACCACGGGAGAAAACGGAGAAACTTTTGACGCACATTTCTGTCCTCTTCCGTCCGCCTCTCTCTCTCTCTCTCTCTCTCGCTCTCTTTCGCTCACAAAGCAGGATGTCCCGCACCACAACCCGGCGGACAACTTCAGCGGCACTTTTAACACTTTACTCCACGCAAGCGGTGCGTGGGTATATATATATACACACACACACACACACACACACACACACATATATATATACATATACATATATATATATATATATATATATATATATATATATATATATATATATATATATATATATATATATATATATACATATACATATATATATATATATATATATATATATATATATATATATATACTTGTGACTTGGGTTCTTACCGTTCTTCCTCCGGGGGTTGGCTTGCTTTCTCCTCTTGCAGCGGGGCCCCTCCGCCATGATCTCCTGCTTCATGGATACGAGTTGTTCAGACGGCAGTCCGCATGGGCTCCACTCCTCCAGCTTCTCTCTCTCTCTCTCTCTCTTTCTCTCTCTCTCTCTCTCGCTCCCCCTCTCTCTGTGTCTCTCCTGTCTAAACACAGAGAGCCGGGTGAGTGAGAGATGGGGGGTGGGGGGGGAGTGGTAAGGATCCACTGGCACAAACTCTTTTTTTTTTTTTTACGTTTTTTTTTTTTTTTACATTTAAAAACGACCGAATCTTCAGTAAAACTCCGTATCCGTGCGTGAAACACTCGTTTTGAGACACGCAGGACCGTTACTCGCAGCGTCGCCTGATCTTTTGTGCAAGTGAGTGACTGAGTGTGTGTGTGTGTGTGTGTGTGTGTGTGCCGATCGGACGGGGCGTCAGCAAAGGGGGGAGAGGGGAGGAGGAGGAGGGCGAACGGGCACACACACACACACACACACACACACACACACACACACACACACACGAACACACACACACACACACACACGCACGCACACAGACGCGCACACACACACACGCGCGTTCCCTCTCTGTTACGCACACACACACACACACACGCACGCGCGCGCGTTCAGTGTCTGTCACGCACACACACGCACACACACGCACACACGCATTGGATAAGTTACTATACAGCCCCCAAAGTGTGGTCATTGTTGTGGACTCGCCCCAAAACGCGTTATTTTGTTGTTCATTTTGGGTGAAGTTGTAGTACTTGTTGGTGTGTATTTGTTGTGTTTGGGGGGGGTTGCAGAGTGTGTTTAATGGCATCTAGAGGATGGAAACAACTATGGCACGAACGCATGTTCTCCACTTTCACACCGCAGTGAAGTTCAGATATTTACGCACGGGATTAAACGCGGCGCACCATTTTACGTTTCAACATTTTAGGCCAAACTATATATATATATATATATATATATATACGTACATATATATATATACATATATATATATACATATATATATATATATATATATATATATATATATATATATATATATATATATATATATATATATATATATATATAAATATATATATTTAATGGAGGCCTCTTCTCGACACAGAGACGCCATATTACAATTAATTGTTCACCATTTTAGACAGTATAATTTTTAATAAATAAGTAACAAATAATAAAAAAAATATAAATAAAAGATAGGAATGCACCGCGTTATGTAAGATGCCCTAAAAGTAGGCCCGCAGTTGTGTAATGGGTACGTGTGTGTAGATTTAAAAACTTCCTCTTATTTGTCCTTCTTTGGCAATATTCATAATAAGGTGTGTTCACCTTTAGTCACAGGGCGCGTTTAGCGAGACGCAGGGTGACTTGAGTATTTAGATTATAAAAAAAAAAAACATGAAAAAAAACATCACATATTTCGATTGTACGCAACATATTATTCCACGATTGCAGAGCCTACTGTTAACACTGGTGAACTGAAATCCGATATGTAAACAAGGCACATGTCAACAATTTATTCTAAACTGGGATCATGGTCATAAACTACGAAACGTTTGTCCGCGTCAATGCATTTGCC
>NC_137210.1:7479139-7484139 GCF_960531495.2 Zeus faber
TCACCACACGCACGCACACACACACACACACACACACACACGCACACACACGCACACACACCCCTTCCGTTTTGTACTTCTATTTCGGGTGCTTCCACGCTGCCCTCATGTGTTTGGAAGCATCCCCTCAGTTTAGAGTTTTTTTTTTTTTGCTCGGGGGACAGGGGGCGGGCTTATCCCCCTAACCCCCATCCCGTCCCATCCTCCCCCTGTTGTTCTCCTCCCCTCCCACCGCCGCCTCTCTTGTACCCCTCCGCTGCCCGATATCACTCTCCCAACCCAAACGTCCCATCCCACTGGCGGTGCCCTTCCCCTCCTCCTCCCCTCCTCTTTTTTTGTGTCCCGGCTCCTACCTACCTTGCATTTGAAAGGCAGCGCTGCCGGGGCGCAGCTGTTAATTGACAACCAGATGTGAGGCCCCTGGGGGGGCAGCCCGGCGGGCCGTGGCGCTCTAAGCCTAATGGGAAGGTTTATAATGTATGTGAGGGGGCCTTGAACTGATTAGTGTAATTCCCCTTTAAAACCCTGCCTGCCGCACATAAAGGCAGACACGCGCGCACACATACACACACACACTGCGAGCGCATACAGAGTCACATTTCGGCCTCCTCTCTAATAGGAACCACCCCCTAGCCCAAAAGACAGATTAAGGTAAGCCAAATGTTACCATCGGAGATTAGTGTACCTATACAGCCATTACCGTCTCGGGCCGGGGAGTGAGGGGGTCAGGAGGTTCCACTGGATCGCCGGCGCAGTCACGTGCCTGCACAGACCCAGGCTGTGAAACCTAAACTCCGGCACCTGTCTCGCCAGGGTAGGTTAACCCTGCGTGGTTAGCATGCCAGTGCACACCTGTTACCGTTTCATCACCACGCTAAGCCCTTTGATCGCAGCCAGGTGGTGTCACACCACCGAGACACGCAGACCCAGAGTGTGAATGTGTATTAATACTTTATATATATGGAATGTAGGTCTGTCTCCTATGGACTCCTATGGAGGTGGTCATGACACTGGTAGTGAGGCAGAACTTCGAGATGACCTGCAGAACCGCATGCCATGTAGCACGGGAGATGTCACCTAATACGGGTGGAGATGGGACATGATGCTGGTGGAGCTGGAGAGCTGGGGCTCTTCTAAATGACCTGAGACTGGAGGAAATGGGACATGATACTGGAGGAGATGGGACACAATGTTGGGGGAGATGGGACCTGATGTTGAAGGAGATAGGACCTGATATTGATGGAGATAGGACCTGATACTAGCAAAGATGGGACCTGATGTTGGAGGAGATGGGAGCTGATACTGGAGGAGATGGGACCTGATGTTAGAAGGCACGGGACCTGATGTTGGAAGAGTTGGGACCTGATGTTGGAGGAGATGGGACCTGATGTTGGAGAAAATGGGACCGGATGTTGGAGAAGATTGGACCCGATACTGGTTGAGATGGAACCTGACCTTTGAAGAGGTTGGACCTGATATTGCAGGACACGGGATCTGATGTTGGAAGAAACGGCACCTGATTTTGGAGGAGATGGGACCTGATGTTGGAGGACGTGCAACCTGAAGTTGGAGAAGATGGGAGCTGATATTGGAGGAGATGGGACTTGATGTTGGAGGAGACAGGACCTGATGTTGGAGGAGATAGGACCTGATGCTGGAGGAGATGGGACCTGATGTTGGAGGAGATGGGAGCTGATGTTAGAGGGCACGGGACCTGATGTTGGAAGAATTGGGACCTGATGTTGGAGGAGATGGGACCTGATCTTTGAGAAGATGTAGGCGATGGGACCTGATGTTGGAGAACATGCAACCTGAAGTTGGAGAAGATGGGACCTGATATTGGAGGAGATGGGACTTGATGTTGGAGGAGATAGGACCTGATGCTGGAGGAGATGGGACCTGATGTTGGAGGAGATGGGAGCTGATGTTAGAGGGCACAGGACCTGATGTTGGAAGAATTGGGACCTGATGTTGGAGGAGATGGGACCTGATGTTGGAGAAAATGGGACCTGATGTTGGAGGGGATGGGACCTGATGTTGGAGAAGATTGGACCCGATACTGTTTGTGATGTAAACTGACCTTGGAAGAGATGGGATCTGATTATGCAGGACACGGGATCTGATCTTGGAAGAGACGGGACCTGATTTTGGAGGAGATGGGACCTGATGTTGGAGGACGTGCAACCTGAAGTTGGAGAAGATGGGACCTGATAGTGGAGGAGATGGGACTTGATGTTGGAGAAGATAGGACCTAATGCTTGAGGAGATGGGACCTGATGTTAGAGGAGATGGGACTTGATGTTGGAGGAGACAGGACCTGATGTTGGAGGAGATAGGACCTAATGCTTGAGGAGATGGGACCTGATGTTAGAGGAGATGGGACTTGATGTTGGAGGAGACAGGACCTGATGTTGGAGGAGATAGGACCTGATGCTGGCGGAGATGGGACCTGATGTTGGAGGACATGCAACCTGACCTTGGAAGAGATGGGACCTGATGTTGGAGGAGACGGAACTTGATGTTGGAGGAGATAGGACCTGATGTTGGAGGAGATGGGACCTGATGTTAGAGGAGGCAGGACAAGATGTTGGAGGAGACAAGACCTGATGTTGGAGGAGATAGGAGCTGATGCTGGAGGAGATGGGACCTGATTTTGGAGGAGATGGGACCTCATACTGGTGTAGATGGGACCTGATGTTGGAGGAGATAGGACCTAATGCTTGAGGAGATGGGACCTGATGTTAGAGGAGATGGGACTTGATGTTGGAGGAGACAGGACCTGATGTTGGAGGAGATAGGACCTGATGCTGGAGGAGATGGGACCTGATGTTGGAGGACATGCAACCTGACCTTGGAAGAGATGGGACCTGATGTTGGAGGAGACGGAACTTGATGTTGGAGGAGATAGGACCTGATGTTGGAGGAGATGGGACCTGATGTTAGAGGAGGCAGGACAAGATGTTGGAGGAGACAAGACCTGATGTTGGAGGAGATAGGAGCTGATGCTGGAGGAGATGGGACCTGATTTTGGAGGAGATGGGACCTCATACTGGTGTAGATGGGACCTGATGTTGGAGGAGATAGGACCTAATGCTTGAGGAGATGGGACCTGATGTTAGAGGAGATGGGACTTGATGTTGGAGGAGACCGGACCTGATGTTGGAGGAGATAGGACCTGATGCTGGAGGAGATGGGACCTGATGTTGGAGGACATGCAACCTGACCTTGGAAGAGATGGGACCTGATGTTGGAGGAGATAGGACCTGATGTTGGAGGAGATGGGACCTGATGTTAGAGGAGTCAGGACAAGATGTTGGAGGAGACAAGACCTGATGTTGGAGGAGATAGGAGCTGATGCTGGAGGAGATGGGACCTGATTTTGGAGGAGATGGGACCTCATACTGGTGTAGATGGGACCTGATGTTGGAGAAGATGGAGGAGATGAAACCTGATGTTGGAGGAGATAGGACCTGATACTGGTAGAGATGGGACCTGACTTTGAAGGAGATGGGACCTGATGTTGGAGGAGATAAGACCTGATACTGGTGGAGATGGGACCTGACTTTGGAGGAGATAGAGGAGATGGGACCTGATGTTGGAGGAGATAAGACCTGATACTGGTGGACATGGGACCTGACTTTGAAGGAGATGGGACCTGATGTTGGAGGAGTTAAGACCTGATACTGGTGGAGATGGGACCTGACTTTGGAAGAGATGGGACTAGATGTTGGAGGAGATGGGTCCTGATGTTGGAGAAGTTGGAGGAGATGGGACCTGATGTCAGAGGAGATGGGACCTGAAGTTGGAAGAGATGGGACCTGATTTTGAAGGAGCAAGGACCTGATACTAGTGAAGATGGGACCTGACTTTGGAGAAGATGAGACCTGATGTTGGAGGAGACTGAATTTGATTTTGGAGGAGATGGGACCTGATGTTGGAGGGGATGGGAGCTGATACTGGAGAAGATGGGACCTGATGTTCGAGGGCACGGGACCTGATGTTGGAGGAGTTGGGACCTGATGTTGGAGAAGTTGGGACCTGATGTGGGATGACACGGGACCTGATGTTGGAGGAGACCGGACCTCATTTTGGAGGAGATGGGACCTACTACTGGTATAGATGGAACCTGATGTTTGAGAAGATGGAGGAGATGGGACCTGATGTTGGAGGACATGCAACCTGAAGTTGGAGAAGATGGGACCTGATATTGGAGGAGATGCTACCTGATTTTGGAGGAGATAGGACCTGATACTGGTGGAGAAGGGACCTGACTTTGGAGGAGACGGTGACTGATGTTGGAGGAGATAGGACCTGATGTTTGAGGAGATGGGACCTGGTGTTGGAGGAGATGGGACCTGATGTTGGAGGAGATGGGACCTGATGTTGGTAGAGATGGGTCCGATGTTGGAGTAGATGCAAGCTGATAATGGTGGAGATGGGAGCTGATACTGGAGAAGACAGGGCCTGATGTTGGAGGACACGGGACAAGATGTTGGAGGAGATGGGACCTGATGTTGGAGAAAATGGAGGAGATGGGACCTGATATTGGAGGAAATGGGACCCGATGTTGGAGGAGATGGGACCTGATACTGGTGGAGATGGTATCTGATACTGGTGGACGCAGCAATGCGATTTGATCTCGGAAGATGTGAAGGACTGAACCTTTGAGTCACTGAACTTTTCTCTCATCCAGACCTTCTCATCTTGAAGATTTAGTGTCCTCTTATATCCCGTGGCTTTGTCCATAAATGTGACCAATGTCCCGAAATGTGGTAAGATGGCGTGATGTCAGTGAATCTATCAGCTCTGCAGCAGACAGAGTATAAGTATCCATGTCTCTCAGATGTTGTGCAACGGCGAGCCAAACAAATCAAATGACGTGAACGGCTTTCGGGTTGAAAGCCTTTGTTTACACTTTTAAAGCTTTCGTGGATGAAAATGGACAAGAGATGGCAACGGGTTAAGCTTTAAAGATTGAGCCTTTTTACTCCGACACAAAG
>NC_137210.1:7489139-7499139 GCF_960531495.2 Zeus faber
CGGTCCCCAAAACCTCTCTGCCGAACTTCGGCGCCGTTCCTCCGCGGTCCTGGTTTCATCAGCGGTGCAGAAGGGGTTTGTTTGTAAGCCGGCCTGACGTCTAGACATTTTCTAGTCTCCTGGTGTTTATCCAGGAATGGGAGTTGGGTCAGGACGTCCTGGCAGGGTCATGCTCGGCGTCCCCCCCCCCACCCCCCGCCCCCTTGTTGTTTTTGGAGACTCCCCAGCAGCAGCCCGGAGGTGTATCTATCTCCGCTCCTCCAAAAAAGAGAGAGAAAGAGGGGCCTGAACTGGGTCAAGCTCACCATGCCAAATCGTGTCGTTCTGGTACCCTCGCCCGAGGGAAAGGAATATGCGGACAGTACGCCCTTCACGGAGCGGGCGAAGGGGTTTGATGGGAATGACGAGACAAGAGGGCGGCCGCGGCGGAGACGCGAGGTGGCGGGACGGCTGCCGCCGCCCACGTGGGAACCGGCGTTGAAGGATTTCCAACGTCGCCGAAAGTTTTTTGAAATCGGCAACGTGAAACATGTCCGCCCACAGCACCGCGGCATGAAAGCAGAAAGACTCGGGAGACAATGCCTACCGTCCCTACATCCTACATAGAGAACGAGAACAAGGCCCGGCTTGATTGACAGCTCTGAAAATAGCTGCGACCGCCGCAGAGGTGCGGAGCGCTCTCGGTGCGTTCTTAGAAACTTATCGGGAAGGTACACTCCCTACATGCGGAGCGCTGTCAGATGGGCAGGATCCCTATTTTTCTTTTTATTAAAGCGCGTGCGCGTGGGAGGGACCGCAAGTCATCCCGTTTGCCGGTCACATGTTTTTGTTTCTTCCGATTTGTGTGGAGGAGACGTTACGCCTGCACGGCGTCTTCGGAGGGGAGCGGAGAGGTAGGGGGGCCGTCAGAGAAGAGAAGTTTCCGTCAGCGTGAGGAGGGGGGCGTGGAGCAACAGAGGGAGGTGGAGGTAAGGGGGAGATCGTGGCGTTTGTGTTGGCAGACGGGGAAGGTAGGGGGGGTGGGGGGGAGGGGGGCGGGCTGGCGTAGCCGGCGGCCAGGTCACCGACATGATCATGATCGGGGGGCTGGGGGTCTCAGACTTTTGGAGCTTTAAATTTCTCGTTGAACAAACATCCCAGGCGGCGAGAACCCCCCCCCCCCCCTTCAACGCCAAACCCAACATACCTCCAACACCCCCACCCCCACCCCCACCCTCTGCCTCCCGTTGCTCTACAGCTATCATAGATAATGTTGACTCACAACCCCAACCCACCCCCCCACCCCCCGAACCTCTGAAACACCATATAATGTGTCTGAAAGGTAATGTCCTTGAGCGATGACCCAACGTGTTATGCTTGGAGAGGTCGGTGTTTTCGCTAGATTTAGAGCAAAATGTTGAGCATTCGGGCGCCTGCGGTTGGCGGAAGGTTCCAGCGATTTCTACCCCTTTACCCCCCCGCACAGCGAGGGGGCGGGATAGCCCTGTTTGATTTGTAAAAAGGCACCGGTCGGGGCGACGGTCGGGGCGACGGTCGGCGATACGAGACGTCTTCTGGGGTATCGCATCGTGCGCGTGGGCCGGGATAGGTCTGTCTCTTGGTGCCAGCCGGTATTTATGACTAATGCACATTAGAGAGAGGGAGAGGGGGAGGGAGGGAGAGAGAGAGATAGCGGCGGAGGAAATCCCGAGGAACGCTTGTTCAAAACAGTTTTGTTTGTTGCTCGACCCTGCGACACTTTGGACCCGGGGCCAGGCATGGAGTCCCGGTTCAGGCCGAATTGGGGAAATCGAACTGATACTCGGTGGAAGGAAAGAATAGGCTGACCGGGCAGGGACTCTATCTATCTGAGCAAGAGATAACGCCAAAAGAACATTAAAGTGAGCTGTGAGCTTAACAATGGAGAGCTATAATAATAATAATAATAATAATAATAACATTTTTCAGATTTTTCAGTCAAAATTGTGGTTTTTAAAAAGGACTTAACATGGGAGGGAGGAGGAGGTGCCCCCCTTTCTTTGTGTCTGGAAAGTCCACATCAATCAGGCTGCGAGCCAGTCACCAAGCGGTCGGAAAAAGGAAACTATTAGCGTTGTTTTTCTAAGAGCGAGATTAAAGCAGCTACAAAAAGGGCGAGTCGCCACAAATTCCACCTCGCTCTGTAGGTGTTTATGTTGCGCTTCTTCCTTTTGATTCCTCTTAAAAAAGGGGGGGAGGGGGGGCTCTAGATTGCGACGGAGTGGGTAGTCAAAGAGCACGAAAAGAATCTATAACGAACACATCGGCTCAGGAGGACGAGAATTAACGCAGGAATAAACACCAGCGGAGAGCCATCACACACACACACACACACCCACACACTCACACACACACACACTCTCTCTCTCTCTCTCTTTCTCTCTCTCTCTCTCTCTCTCTCTCACTCTCTCTCTCTCTCTCTCTCTCGCTCTCTCTCTCTCTCTCTCCGGAAGGTTCAGGAAACTGCTTCTCAAATCGCGTCATAATAATGCGACGTGGAAAAAAAATATCCCCAAGTTTCACCGGAAATTTCGGTGGCATTTTTCATTGCGTGCAACTCGAGCCAATTAGCGTAACGGGGTAAAAAAAAAAGAGAGAGAGACGGAGAAACCCGTGCGTGTGAGAATCGGGCGCAATCGCAATCTCTGGAGGATCGCCCAGCGGAATAATTTAGTATCGAAGCTAACAAATAAACAAGCCGAACGAGGACGGTTGTTTACCCCACCGTGCCGCCGCATCAAAGAGCTTGGTGCGGAGAGTGCAGCGAGGAGGGACGTCTGAAAACTGCGCTAACTAAAACAGATGCGTCGCTCTTAAGGAGTGAAAGGTAGCGCGGCGAGGGGGAAGTTGTGGCCTGTTGAGTCCTTTGAAAGAAGCAGAGGTATGGCTCCGAACATGCTGTGTTTTTTTTTTTTTTTTAACAAGTGTTCTCAAAGATGTGCGGGTGGACATAATCGTGGCTCTGTCAGTATGTGTTTAAACGCTGTTCACAATAATAAAAATTTAAAAAAAAGCAATCGGGCAGAAACGGAAAACAGATCCTTTTGCGGATTGGCTCATCGAGGGGCAAATCTCCGAAAAATAGATCAACTTTCCATCACCTCTTCCCAAAACCAGCATCAATCTGAGAGAAATTTGCATGCGGAGGGGGGTGTAACTACCTTACTACCTCATTACCTACCTACCTACATACCTACCTACCTACATACCTACCTACCTACTTACCTACCTACCTACCTACCTACCTACCTACCTAACTAACTAACTAACTAACTAACTAACTAACTAACTATACACATCTGTAAGTGTGATGATGTGATTCAGGCCCTGACTGGGGCGGAAAGTCAGAAACCTCTTTTTGACTGAATCCCTCGTAAAAAGCCGAATCTCCAGAAAAAGCCAAACTCTCCATCACTTTTATCCAAAACCAGCATCAGTCTGATGCTAGTCTGCAAGAGGAGAACTAACTTACTACTCACCTACCCAACGAACTACCCAACTAACTAACTAACTAACTAACTAACTAACTAACTAACGAACTAACTAACCTGATGATCAGAACGGTGCTTATGGGATTTGAATAATCGTGGTACATGAAAAAGAAATCTCCAAATGTGACATGTTCAGAACTCACTCTTATCAGACACATTTGCTGTTTGGCTGACCCACCTGTTCCACCACATGGAACAGGTGGGTCAGCCATGTGCATGTCTGGCAAAAAGACGAAGCCTCCGATATTCATGTGCACGTACAATGCAAACATGCAACACACTCACACACACACACACACACGCACACACACACACACACACACTTACGCACAGCGACATGCACACACACAAGCTTGTACCCCCGAACATGCACAGACGGCAGAACGGTGCACGCGTTTCTTTCTCTCTCCGCCCTTTAAAAACATAGCACGGAGCGACATCAGAGTGGCAGGTGGTGCAGCCGTGTTTTTTCGGCGCCACTCCCCCCGTCCCCCAAAAACCTCGCGGCTCTGTAGTCGGCGGTGCCGCATATGGCGACGGCAGGGCACGGAACCGTTTGAAGGCCAACCCGAATTAGAAGTTTGACTACGACCATCTGCCGCTGAAACTGTAACCCCCCCCTCCCCACCCCCACCCCCACCCCCACCCCTAACCCGCTCTCACACAACACACCAATTTTTTTTTTTATTGAACAGACAAGATGAGTTGCTCCGCCCCAACCTGGGTTCCACCTCATCAGAAGGGATTTGACGTAATGAGTGTGCTTCGTCGTCAGAGGAGGATTTTTCTTCTTCCGCTCTCTCTCTCTCTCGCTCTGCCTCTCTCTCTCTCTCTCTGTTTGCGTGCTTATTAATTTCAAGCTCCTCGGCATCAGGAAGTGGCGAAACGCTCTTTCGCAAGTTCACCGAGGCCCTCGTCGCAGTCGAGCTCCTCCAGGTGAGGTTTTTTGCCAAAATGAGGAAGTTGGCGGCTCGCTGCCCCAGCTTGGAAGGTCCCGAGGTGTCCTAACTCCAGTCTCGCTTGACCAGGCGCCTGTTGTGAAAGGTGACGAAAGACGCCGCGAGGCGCCGTGTGCGCTGCGTGTCACCCCACCTGTCACACACGACGACGGCGAAATCGTCTGAGAAATGTTAACCGTTCCTTTTTGCAGAGTCACTCGTCGAGCGCCGGATCTCCAAAAAGAGCGGAGCCTTTCATCACTGTTATACAATTTCCTCACGAGCATGTATCATCCATTGCACTCGTATCTAAACTGGGTTTGACAAGAGCGGCGACGAGAGGCTTGGCTCTTTTTTTAAGATTCGGTTCCTGACGAGTCATTGTGTAAAAAAAGTGTCGTTTTTTTCAAGCTTTTTGTTGGTGTGATTCAGTTGGTGTTGGAACAATGATTGAGAGCATCGCCACATTAAATTTTCTCAAAATTCTTCATTTTGGCGGAAGAATGAAAAGGGCGGATCTCAAAAAGCTTTTAGCCCCAATTTCTCTATTCTTTTTTTAGGTTCCGTCAAAGCGGTTCACTGTGATTGAGTGTAGGTCACATTCAACATGAATTATGAACATGAATCAGTAGATTCAGTAGAAATCAGGAGTTGAGTCTCCATGAATACCTACAGTAGGTCACAGGCCGCAGTTATAAAGTTGCGAATGTGAACAAAAAAAACAAAAAACGATTTTTCCTAAGTGACTCCCGAGGCCCGAGTCATTTTGTAGTTTAGTTCGATCCGCACGGGTTGTTTGCGAGCCGTGGGTCGCCAAACGAGAGTAACTTGTTTGGACAACTTTTGCTTCTGGGTTCAATGAGTCTTAAAGAGCAGAATATCCAGCCAGGCCCAAAGTACGATGTCTGTTGTGTTGTGTGTTGCTCTCAAAAATTACAAGACACTGATATCTCGCTCACTAAAACATGTGATAAAAAAACCCCCCAAAAAAACAAAAACAACAACCCAATGTTGTTGGACATACACAGCGGCGGGTGAACTACACGGCACCTCCTGGATGCTCCAGAAATAATAATTCCCTAAGTTTGGCTCGGCGAAAAGAGCGCGAGCCACCGCAAGTCCTGTAATCAAATCTCCGCCTAATTACTTCAGTGCTGCAGCGCTGAGCGAACCGCACAGTATGTGCCGTTGTGAAATGCTCAAAATAATTCACCGGGCGCATGAGATGAACGCAGACAGCTTGTGTCTTCTGCAAAGTCAACCGGAGAAGATGCGGAGAAGGTGGCGTCGCTGGGGCACCGAACGGAGCAGCCGGCGCTTCCTGGCAAACAGGAAGTGACGATGAGTTTTCCCTGCGCCCGTCCCCTTTCAGAGTTAATACAACAGAAAACTGTAGGGGTGGAACAAAATTACTATTTGCGGCGGCAGCGGCGAGTTAATCTCGGTATTCCGTGGACGAGGAAACCTCCCAAGGTGGAATTGCCGATCGAAGCAATATTTTCCCCGAGACGAGTTTATATTTGTATATTTGCATATTTTTTGCACATTTGTGTTTGTGTTTGGGTCTGACTTTCTGTTCCGTTCTGGTCCTGACCGACCCCTTAGGAGATCATCATGACTTATTTAAACACCGGGCATGGCTAAACAATCCAATTACGCACTGCCTGAATTTAACCAATTTAGCAACCACCCCCCGCCCCCTCAGACTATCAGAGAGAGGAAAAGTAATATATTTCTTTTAAAAAAAAAAAGAAGAAAAATCTTATTATTCCCCCACTAAATGCATGTGTGAATAGTAATGGCTGAGCGTGCTTTTATATTTGCTGATGCCGGCACCAGGCAAGGCCTTAATTGTTGAGGAGAAGGGATGGGGGACGTGGGGGCTCTGGAGTATACAGGATGCAAATGGAATAAACTGTTTCCGATGTTCGCAATTAGACGTACAGTATGACTCAGCCCGACAGCCAAGGCTCATGCCGTTGTAGTGCCGATGCTAACCCGTCTTCTACAAAACATTTTGTTAATTTAGGGTTAGGGTTAGGGTTGGGAGAAGAAAGCTTGTAGTAATACATCTAGAGGTAGGGTTAGAAAAATAAAGCTTGTAGTGATATATATTGGGTTGGGGTTAGGGGTTAGGGTTAGTGACATTTATTGGCAGTGGCGATCAAGACATGAAAATTTAGTCAGACAGTTCATTTGTTAATCAACCCGACTGATGAACTGATAAATTCACCTATAGAATGTAACATCACCAAATTGAAATTATTTTCATTCTATTATCCCCATTAAGTTCGGATGGAAATGTTTGTTGAATGTTAGAAAAAGATTGAGTTTTTCTCTTATAATAATAATAATAATAATAATAAAAAATATAGCTGCAAGCAGCACTACACAGGCTCCAGGTTTGTCGTGTTAGATATGGATTACAGTTTTCTGAGTTCCCGCAAAACATCCACATCGTCCACCATCACTTCATATCGGCGCCAATTGCATATTTTCGAGTTCCCACGGTACATAGCATCAGTTTGTGCTTTTGCTCGTCTTTACATCAGCATTGCTACCAAAACGAGTGACAATTTTCAGAGTTTCCATTGAATGCAGCCTCGGTTCCAGCTGTCTGTCATCTCGAACCAGCATAATTCCTGCGTGAGGCAACCGCGACGACAACCAGATGCTAATGGCCCCCCAGATGTCCATGGGTCCGGCCGTGCAGCAGACACTTTAGCCTGAAAAATGCCAAGGAGAAAAATAATCAGAACAAAAACAATATGGCTGGACCCCTAATAATTATTATTAACCTCTCAGGCAGGTTGTGGCTCCAGACGGCCATTCGCATCATGCATGCAGTAGACTCCATCACTCTGTAGTGGTTACAAACTGCGTAGGTATCTGTGTATTGTCTTACTTTGGCGGAGCTTTTCGTTTGATATTTTATCTCTTTTGCTCTATTTGTAAGTAAAAGCATTCTGTTTGTTGTGTCCTTCCTTACTCTGCGCTATTCGAAGAAGTCGTAAAATACAAAATGTAGGTCTATGACACAGAAAACTATAGAAAATAACAGAAAGTTGTCACTGTGTCATAACGTCACTGCGTCATTGTTGCCTCAACCGGCATCAAGCGACCACCCGTCACCTGAGAGTGCAGCTTTATTCCCACAGACAAAATGGTGAGTTACAACAATGAGAAATTCTTATTTTTAGGCAAACATGGACGGTTGTTTGAAAGACAGGAGGGTTGCGCTGTGTGGACCGCATAGTGGTTGCTCCACGAGACAAGCAACTAGGAGACGACCGACCAGGGGAGCTGACGCTGTGTTCAATGTAAACTCGGAAAATCGTGCTGCGTTTCAGAGAACCTGGAAAACTGTAATATGTACAAAACACAAATAAACTGGATCTGTGTACTGCTGCATGCAGCTATATTTATTATTATTATTATTATTATTATTATTATTATTATTATTATTATTATTATTATTATTATTACTATTATTATTATTAATAATAATTATTATAATTATTACTTTTCTAATTTTAATTAATATAATAATTCTACTGTATAATTGTGACTGATTCATTGAATTGTCAGACACTAGGCATTTCTCATTAACGATCACTGGAAGGTCCATTTTGGAGTATTGCATGTTCAAATGTATATCCATTATTCTATACTTGCGAATTCAGTGGAGATCTCCTCACAGCCCAAGTTATGTAATTCCGTTAGGCTGCAAAAGACTTAACTTAAATTTGTAATAATTACCAACCAGTAACTCAATGACATGGACATTTCATTCATTCCTGGCACAAGCGTCTTCTGTTCCATACTCACCCTGTCCTCTCTGTGTCTCTCTGTATAACAACAGACTGAGCGGTGGTGAAGGGATTCATTTCTTCTGGGGTCTTCCCTGGTGTCCCCTCCTTCCTCCTGGGCAGGGAGACGCGTCGTTCCCTCTCGAGTTTCCTCCCAGAGAGGGAGCCCTCCCTGAGCCCCTCCCTGCCCTTGATGCACCGATATTGCATTTATGGAGGCGCAAAAAAAAAACGTCAACATGATTTGAAGCAGCTTATATGTGAATATCCCCATGCACACAACAAATTTCTCCAGACGAACCAGGCGTTGCTGGATCATCGTCTGGGAACAGCCCTAGTCGAGCAAAGCCTGATGTCTACCCCCTTATAGCCTTACCGGTACTAGGTAGGCCCCTTCCCTTCTGGACCACATGTCCAAGTTACATCCAGGGGCAGTCCTGGCGGTCGTGGCCGTGCCACGCGCAGTGCCCGCACCCCTGCCCAGACATCTGCGCAGCTCCCTGATTTCCCATCGCACCATAGCATCACACTGGGAGCTGACGGGGGACAGAGATGGGACAGCACCGGAAAGGGAGACACAGGACCCGGCTAGTAGACGTCTGTCCTCTCCCAGGATGGCATAAGGCAAATCGGCAGAAGGGGGATCGGCATCCCCGGCCGTTCCCCTCCGGGGTGCCAGGACAGGCTGGGGACCCGGCGCTTCCTGCATTGGTCCCCAGTCCAGTTAAAGCGTGCTTCCGGGGAGCTCACGCTGGCAAGGACGCGCTCCATCTAACAGTGGAAGAAGTCCCGCTTCTCCAGGTCCGCGAGGCGCACCCAATTCCGCACCCAGCGGATTGGCTCCGGGGCGCCTTTCACTTGGCATACTGCCTTTCCCGAGTCCCTGTTCAGGCGCCACTTGTGGGAGTCTCTGCCCACAGGTAGGGGTTTAGGGAGGGAGAAGGAGTCTTCCTGGTGGTGGTTCGCCAACATGGCAAGAGTTTTTTATTATAAAGTTGACTTGGCAGCTTGGTGGCCGCAAGAAAGGGAGCCACGCTGCCGTCTGCAGCCACGGGTTGACCACACCTCTTTGTCCGCCATAGATACATATACAGTATAGTATATGGAATGTACACTGATCAACCACAACATCCAAACCACTGACAATGGCAAAGACACTGGTTCAATGGCAATTGAATGGCACCTTGACAGGTACCATTGTTACCTGTCAATGAGTGGAAATATATAAGGCAGCAAGGGAACAATCAGTTCTTGAAGTTGATGTGTTGGAACCAGGAAAAATGGGCAAGCGTAAGGATCTGAGTGACTTTGACAAGACCCAAATTGTGATGGTAAGATGACTAGGTCAGAGCATCTCCAAAACAACAGGTCTCGTTGTGTGTTCCCAGTATGCAGTGGTTAGTACCTACCAAAATTGGTCCAAGAAATGACAACCGGTGAACCGGCGGCAGGGTCCCAAGGCTCAATGATGTCCATGGGGAGCGAAGTCTAGCCTGTCTGGTCCGATCCCACAGAAGAGCTAATAATACAAATTGCCCAAAAAGTTAATGCTGCTATGGTAGAAAGGTTTCAGAACACACAGTGCATCACAGCTTGCTGTGTATGGGGCTGTGTAGCCACAGACCTGTCAGAGTGTCCATGCTGAGCCCTGTCCACTGCTAAAAGCTCCTACACTGGGCATGTGAGTGTCAGAACTGGACCATGGAGCATTAGAAGAAGGTGGCCTGGTCTGTTGAATCACGTT
>NC_137210.1:7501639-7531639 GCF_960531495.2 Zeus faber
AAACCAGTTAAGGTTTGCTTAGTGTGTTAGAGTTGTAGTTCTTTTTTAGATACATGCAATTAATATCATACAAAATATATAAACAGAAAAGATCAAAAAAAATAAACAACATAAAAATAAAATATAAAATCAAAAAATATTATTTCCTTTTTTTAAATCATTTTTTATAATTTGTCTTTTTGGTTACTTTCGATCAACAAAATAACACTTATAACAAAAGCTTAAGCTTAAGCAGCTTAAGTTTGGTTAATGTTTCACTATATTTATGCTGTATATAGTGTGCTTACAATACACTAAGCACATTAATGGCTAATATACTTAAGCTGTACTTTATATTACTACATTAAGTAAATAAGATGTACCAAAAAAATACACTCACAAAAAGTACAAATGGGTAGAAATATACTTTAATACACTGTAAAAACAAAATGATATACTTTCAGTATGGGAAAATCTATTTTTTTTCAGTTAGGTTCATTTAGAAATGAAGAAAAGATAAAAAAGAAAGAAAGAAAAGCAGGGTATTTTTTTATTTGCTTTTTCATGACGGGCACCACACTGGGGAAAACCTGATTCCCAGTACTTGTCCCAATCATAAGGCTTCAGTCATGGTACGCCACGCTTCTGTTTGATTTGACCACACTTATTTTTTGGAAAACTTAAGGGACACTTTGGATCAAACATGGTTGTTTGAAAGTGTCACCACGTGGGGCGGAACACCCTCGCGGGGGCATGCATCATGTGATGTTGTTGTGACACGATGACACGCGGGCGGTGCGAACGCGGTATTTGGAGCTTTTTGGGCCAAAAACACTTGAGGCTGAAATGGGCATTTGGATCAAGCAATCTGGGGGATTTCTCAGAAGATTATTGAATATAAAGTTGTCTTTGGGGCCCTTTTTTGGCCTTTTGAGCATTATTTTCATCATGTCGAATTGCTAAATTAGAATTAAACTCCATTCATCTATCGACTGTATGTCTAAAATTAAGCCTTTTTGCGAAGGCAACTGATCTATTGTTTGATTGCAGCAGACAGATGAAAAGTCTACCAGTAATTTCATTTAACATCCACAGAATTATCAAAACGATTTACCTTCTGCTTTCCCTCAAAAGAAAAAAACAAACAAAAAAACAACCCTACTACAACAGCACGGAGCAAAGGAATCCAGCTCATTATTTGGAAAAGTCCTGCTGCTCCTGCTTATTTTTTCCGACAAAAATCCCCATGTGGAATGAGTCACGCGGGGTGGCATCCAGAATCGGCAAATAGTTACACCATCCACTGCTGCACTGGTGTAAATTGTAGTTTTGTTTTTTTTTCCCCCTGGCCAAATGGAAAAGATGCTGAGGGGATACCCCTTTGGTATCTCATAACTCTAGCGACTCCAATGGGATTTTGTGTCGCAACTCAAGAACCACAATTATTTATTTATTTATTTATTTTTGCAAATTTTGGAGCACACAATGATGTCTGAACAAATGATATTGGGCAAACCCAGAGTCAGTCGTCCCTTTTTGCTCACTATGAACAGTTTATCAACATTTGGACTTCTGTTTTGTTTTTTGTTTTTTTCTACAGGTAAGTGCATATGCCGTTTGTTGGAGGTAAGAAATAACAAAAAGCGTTTTTTTTCTTTGCTTGTTTTGTGCTTTAGGACCGTCGCATCATTAACAACAACCGAGGGTGAGAGTTACTGAAAGGGTTAGCATAAGTGAAATCGCACCACAATTTTTTCCAATATGTGCCTTCTGATCAAAAATGGTCAAAAACTACAATTAACACCAAAAGAAACATCTAGGCATTGTGTCACGTTGAGAAATGAAAGGACACAATGAAGAATTTGGGAAGGGTCATTTTGTATCAGAGCGAACCAAAATGGCATCTGTTAACCTCGGCACGTCTCAGCGCGGCAGGCCGTTTATCTCCCCCCTTAAGAGCCCAGGGGAAACGGTCATTTTTGTCCCACTGTGACTCACAAACTTGGCCCCTGAGAATTAAGTTCAGGTCTCGCCAATGTTAGGGGGCCATTCTTCTCAATAGGCCGGCCATTGTGCCCGACAGGTTAGTGTGCGAACCTCCGAGCACACAGACCACTCACACGGCCGCTCAACATTGGGGGCAACCCCCTGCGCATCAGAGGAATTCTTGGGGAATTTATGCACCATCTCCCAGGCTAATTGAATTAGACGGGATCGTGTCGACAGTGTGGCTATTGTGGCGGACACACAATGTTGCGCTTCATGCGTCCAAGGGTTCGGGGTGGAATTCTATGCCATTTAAACCCCTACGCTGCCCTTCCCCGACTACGGCATCCCGGCCACTTGCTCTTTTTTGTTCCGTGTCCAATGATATGCTTTGGGCTCCATCACTAGCGCTGAATAAGGGCAATCATTAACCAATCCCCTGAGAGCGGCCATTCACGGCCACAAGGCCAGTGTGAGGGGAAGCTCCGTGTCACCTACAGTCCATCTTGCTGTACGAGTCGATCCGGGCTAGAAGTTCTGTACGAAGGCTATATGAGAGCTGTGGACTTCACCCCTTCAGGAATTAGGAGGGAGCAATGTTATTTGGCAAGTAATAGTCACAAAAACTTGAGCTGTGACCCAGCAAAACCTAGCAATGTCTGACGATACCTATAGAACGACCCTTACCTCGTTCTAGATGACCGCTCTTACCTCCCACATGAATGAGAAGAAGTGATTCTTTTTGAGTCAGGGTTAGGGTTAGGGATTGTCCTTTTTTATGGAAAAAGTGCCCTAAAACCGGACAATATTCGCTCTCCCTAGACCCCTGGCCTTGTTTGCCTTCCCCAAACCTACTGTTGACACAACAGATTGTATTGTGAGTCACAAGTTTGGCCTTAACAAGATGCAACGGTAATAGCGGCGATATCGCTAACCAACCTTGCTATCCACTCCATCAACATCTCATAATGCTTTCTTTGATCCCACTTCAAAGTACGGTCCGGGAAAATGAGTGACTAAAGCACAATACTATAACTGAACAACTTTGATTGATTGACCAGTGTGGGGTTGGGCGTACGAAAATAATTTGCACGGAAGAATTTGCATTCAGCCCGACGTACAGTCGCAAAACTGGGGGGGTGGTTGGGGGGGGGTTGACGTTGTACAGATGCACACGGTGCTAAAAATATGACAGGATCCCTCGGCCTCGAAAAGAGAGGCCCTTTTGTGGACGGCAGTTTGGTCATACATTCCTCCGCACGGATCGCACGTTGTTCCCCGCTCTTCAATACAGTGGTCGCATTATCACAGTGCCTGGCTTGTTTTTGACCACAGATCAGTCACATTGAAAAACCTTGTTTACAGATTCACAAAACCACCCCCCAAAAATTAGAGATGATATGCTAATGATAAAAAAAAGGGAGTACTACGGACAGACCCCGTCGACCCCTCCGCCCCCGGCCACCACCCCTCCACCAACAACCGCCACCGGCCGTTGAATATCCAATTGGGGGGGGGGGGGGGGGCGGGGTGAAGGGAGGGGAGGGTGATAAACAGATAGGCCTTTTGTCTCCTCCACAAAGTCTCCAAAGCAGCGTCGCCCTGGGCTCCTGTTCGGATGGCGTCTGGTTTTTTGGCGACTGGACATGACAGACACGCATAGCTCAGCTAATTCTGGACCACCCTCTGGTGAAAAAAAAAAAGGAATCAATTTAGCAATAAATAATAATGAAACGCTGCTCCAAAATTGGCCCCCTCCGCCCCTGCCGAGGTGGATCCGTGCGAAGGAGCCCTGCGAGTCCCTTATCGCCGCACGGCCGCGGGATTGCGGCGTCCATTCTATAGCCGGATTTTCACGCCGTGAAACTGGGGTGGGAGACAGGGGTGGAACCAGACTGTGTGGGCATTGTTCCCTCGCCGGCGGATTTCCTGCAAACACCACTCAGGTCAGGTGATGGATTTTTTTTTTTTCTTTCGCCAAAGGAGTGAAGGGATCACCTTGTGTCGTCCGCCCCCCCCACCACCACCACCACCACCAACCTTCCCCCATTTCATCTCTCTGATCCATAGCCCCCTAGGGGGTCTGTCCGTGGTTCAAGGCAATGATTGATTTGCGCCACCCACCCCCACCCTCCCTCGTCACAAGTCACATTGTCACAAGAGGCGACCGAGTGTCCCGTGTGCAGCGGAGGAAAAAGGTACTGGAAAGCCGCACTTGAGTAAAAGCACACATATCTTCCTAAATAACTACTCTGGTAAAAGTGAAAGTCACTCATTGTAATACTACTTTATTAAAAGTCTTAAACGAGCTGATATTAAAGGAACTTAAGTGAAAGTAAAAGTAAATGCTGTGTGGGGAAAAAAAAACAAAAAACCCTTCTTTTTTGCTTTGGTTTTATTCTGGTTGCCAATATTTCCATATTTTTTCGATAGGCATAAGAGGCGCTTCATTCACTCTGACATAAGGAAGGAGAAGGTGGAGGTGCAGGTGCAGGTGCAGGTAGGGCAGTATCAATTGTGGACGCCGTGCACGTGGCTCTCCAACAAGGTGACTGTCTTTCACTTACATCGCTGGCTCCGAATTTTCCTCCCATTTCTTTTTCGTATTTTTACTTGGTTACTTTACACCACTGCCCATGTGACGCCTTCCGCAGCTCATAAACGGCTCATTAACTTACTTCGCTTGAGTGAGTAATAAGTGAAAACTTTGGTCACGGTGAGACCCCCCTTCGGTCGTGGGTGGAGCACTTTGATCCCGCTCAGAGAGAGAGAGAGAGAGAGAGAGAGAGAGAGGGACTCGGTGTCCGCTCAGCTGCTAGGTGTCTCATGGCCTGAGTCAATTGAGTTTGATTGTCGATCGTCTGTGCCCCGAGGGCCAAGCTCTTTTTGATCTCACTGAACGCGTCATTTCAGAACCGCAGCGCACGCAGAGGTTCTCCCAGCTCTCAGGAATCAAAACCGCGGAAAGTTGCCAATGACCCAGTGGCGTCACTAGGCGGGGTGCGGCATAGGCGTAGATTTCGGGGGGAGGGATGGGGAATACGTCCCCCTCAATATTCAAAACAATTTGCACCCACCGCCCCCCTCCAATTCAAACACAACATTTCATAAATAAAGACATTTCCACAATAAATTGATGCAGAAAAGCCACAAATTGGCGCACAAAAGATTAACAGAAAGCAGGAAATTAAGTGTGTGATGTTCAAAGTTTTGTGAGTGAAAAATCACCGGGTAACACCGACCCTAGTGACTGCCACTGAAATGATGTTGACTGTGCCCTGGAGACTGATCTTATTCAACATATGTTACATAAGAACCTTGGTGCATGGGATCAAACCGGGGGATAGTTCTTCTGATTCCACCAATATGGATCAACATACTGATGGAATCAACTGCACCTGAGGAACCACCTTTTTCGCGGATACAGTTGCCGGGGAACATTTTGTTAAGTTGGAAAAATTTCATTTTACGAGAAGCTTAGTGGGAGAGCACAAGCAGAGGGGAGGAGGCACGCCAATGTGGAGCCGATCATATCAATTTAATAAGGCCTTGTTAGTATTGATTTAATCATGGGCAAAAGATGGGCCGGACACACAAGCTCCTATTGTGCTCCATATTCTATTTTTTGCAAGTTAATGTCATTGCACAGACCTGCTTCAAGGAGCTGCCAAACGAATAATAAAACAACTTGTTTACTCACATGAGAAGAGCGCTTAAATATTAACAATGGTCCAGCCATTCAGCCTCCCCGGGGGAAATGTTTATGGGATAGACGTTTCCATCGATGTTTGAGTCTTTTAGAAATTCAAATTCTTTCTAAGATGTCTGCACATTTTGAATCTGACAAAACACGCCTTTGAATTTGACACGATGGGCCGGTCTTTTCTTTGGCTTTTTAAATTTTTTTGTCTCTCCTTCTTGTGTTAAGGCGACCGCACCAAAGGGCTTAGGATGACAATCCTGGGTAACAGTTTCCTATAGGTGGGGGCCAGGGGGGCGGTGGGGGCGGGGGCTGTTTAACAGCTGTCAGGCTCTCGGTGCACGGGGGGCTCCTGTGGGGCTGATGGCGGCTCCCTGTGGTTAAATACTGTCTGAGATGGCCTCCATTTGCCATGATAAAAGCCCTGCCTTGTCTCCGGAGCAGCTCCCCTGTGACGGGGACGGGGGGCTTTGCCAGGAGTGTTTAACGGTTAAATCCCCTAGACGGGCGCTCGCAGGTATCAACAGGGGAAAAAGAGGGTCAGGGTCCAGATTGCCACGGAGAGATCTCTGCAGGGTTGACGTTGGTCAGGTCCACTCCAACGAGACAACCCGTCATCTAATAGTTGTAAAAGTCCTGCAGCTGTATCGCAGAGAGCATTGACACGCTGGAGCCGCACAAAGAGTTTTCATTGCAGGTTTTTTTGGCCTGGAGGGACCAGCAGATAGTAAACATCACATTGTCTGCATACAGGAGACACTTTGTGACTCTCGGTTGTGACTCTTGACCCCCCGTGCCCCCCTGCGCGCCCCCCCTTGTCACATGATACCCAGCTACTCCACTCATGAGACAAAGAAGACACACATCCCAGCACAATAACACACATGCACACACACACACACACACACACACACACACACACACACCTAATAAAGGAACAGGTGACAGAGCGCGCTCCGTGGTGAAGGCCCAGCGATGGCGGCCGCCCATGCAGCCGGAACAGATGGTGATGGACCCTGTTGCTAAGGGATCAGGCCTGAAGAATCCATTTTTTAATTCCAGATTATTTGCTCCAGCTCCACAAGGCCAGGCAATATCACCGGCTACCCCCCCCCCCCCCGACTCCCCAGGCAATAATGAAAGAGAAGAAACGCACAAAAGGAGGACCTAGAGGAGGCCTGGGCCGGAGAAGAATAAGTCAGCTGTCGAGAACCTGGCTTCGCCGAGGTGGGCGGCAGGAGCCCCAGTTTGGGTGCCGGGTCAAGTTCGAACACCTCAGACGCAGAAAGAGAAGCGGAGAAAGTGGGTTTTTTCTCCTCCTCCTCCCTTTTATTTTTTTTTTTTAAGTCTGTTGACTCTCCTGGAGAAAGTAAATATCAAACATCAAACTTTGATTTTCTTTTTCTTTTTTTTTTTTCTTTTTTTTGCCTGGAGTGAAAGCGCTTGCTCTCTCTCTCCCTCTCTCTCTCTCTCTCTCTCGCTGTCTCTCTCTCGCTGTCTCTCTCATCCTCAGACTGTGAAAACAAGCCGACCGCTCCACACACACACACACACACACACGCGCACACGCGCGCACACACGCACACATGCAAACACACACACACACACACACACACACACACACACACACACACACACACACACACACACATAAACACACACAAATATAGCCGTGGTGTTTGGGGAAAAGCCAGCCACTAAGTGCTGGTGGTCTCACTGTGTATTTGATCAGCGCGGCTCTACCGCAGGAGTCCCATATTTATTTTGTCACTGGCAGTGTGCGAACGGTGCATTTGACGGGGGAAAAAGGGAAACAAAAACAAAATTCTTAAGCGATATTTGGAGAATTTCATCACACGCTGGCGTCTATCAAGTCATTCTGCCAAAAGAGCATCCCGTTATTCTCGGCCTAAGCTCTGTCGCTCGGCAATCAATTAGCATCGCAGTGCCAGTTAAAAGATCTTTTTACGAGGCGATTTACGTGATGCACAGATTTCTCTGAGGAAAGTGGTGGGGTCTGTAATTTATTACTTACTGTCAAGAGAAAGGGATTCAAAACAGATTTTTTTTTTGGACCCGACAGGAAGACAAAAACGACCCGCTAAGATGATCCATTCATCTACCTTACCTTATCTTCCCGTAGGCCTAGGATTACAGAACGGCCTACATTACACAATCCCTGGTCCTCAACGCTCCATCAACAGCCCACTCAGAGGAAGAGATGGCGGTGGAGATGGAGCCTTTTAGAATAGACTATTCTCTGAGACAGACAGGTGTTCTGTCGGGGTTTTTTCAGCTCAGCTTTAAATGAGTCTTCTTAGCTTTTTAAATGGATCTTCTCATGCATTTCTGATACACACCCCTTGTGGCATGTGGCGTTGTCAAGTTTTCTGACAGAACTGGCTCCGCAAGAGACGCAGGGTTTTGGATGTTTTCTCTTTTACAGTGGAAACCTGTTATAGATTATTATAACCAATTATACTTTTTCTTTATTTCTCATGCAGATTATGACCATATCTAATCGTATCAATGGCTGATACAGGCTTTTTTGTTTTGTTCAATTATGAAACAGAGGAAATTAGATACATCTAAAATAAAAACACTGATTCTTTTTATTTTATTTTTCATTTTTTGGAGAAACGTTAATCGTTCCCCCTCCATTACACATTTTCACCACTGCTCTACACCAGCCTGTTTAACAAATGATCAGTCTTAAATCCATTTTAAACTTGAAATTATTGTCGGAGTGGAAGAGTTTAATGAAAATATAAAATTGTAACGAAATCCTGGAGGGCGGCTGCGCCGTCAGGTTTTTGCGATGTACAATCCTGATGAGGCTCATGGGAGTAAAGTAAAGAAAAATGGAATCACTGTAGTTCAAAAAAAAAATTCCATGTGTTGTCATTTATGAAAAGGCCAAAAATAAACACTATAAGCGGCCTATTTGATTACTGCAAGCAAATTATTTAAACAGCATTAGTATAGGAATGATTCTGTCCCAAGCTCTTTGATCCATGTAAGCGGTTGATCACTGTAACCGTGATACTTACAAGGGGTTTCCCCTGTATTAGAGTATTCCTATCCTGTATTCAATTGATTTTATTATTTTAATGCTTTTATTATTTTACTATGTCTTTGTATCATATTCATAGAAAGTTTGGGGATCCCATTCCAACAGGAGAATTGAAGGGTTGAAGTGAATTGGGTCTTAGGACAGTTTGCGTCCTGTCGTGTATGTGTTTCCTATTGAAGCTGGATGTAACCTTGTAGATACAGGTTGTTTCCTGCTACATTACATTATGTCATTAAGCAGACGCTTTCATCCAAAGCAACTTACAATAAGCACATTCGTCGCAGTATAAAAGCAACTGCACGTCACAGTAGGGCTGTGACGATATATGTGACCGCATTACCGCAAATACCTCGGTAACCAGTGACGTCACCGCGGGGTTGAGCTCATTAACGTCATCACTGCAAAGAATACAATTTTTATATATATTTAGATATATAGTCATTTATTTTTTGCTAGTGAAAGTTACAGGACTGCATATGGTGTGTGATATGAAATATGAACACAATAATCATTGCTTAGTTATCATCGTTGACCTCATTGTCTTTCATCCCATATTCATTGAATATATTCACACACAATACACAGACTAAGAGACAGAAGCGTAAAGTAAACAGTTTATGTCCCCCCCCATCCCATCGGTAAACCACAATCCCGCGGGATACGTTGCTCTTTCACCGCGGTAAGAAAACGTTCATAGCGTCGCAACCCTTTGTCACAGTCACAGCCAGCTGAACATTCTCTAGGAACAAGTCTTGAGAGTCTAATTTTGAGTTTGGGCCCCAGTCACTTGACTTGTCTGGTTCAGTTTGAATTGTCTGCAGAACTTTAAAGTTGAGTAAATCATTCTCTCAGGAATGAACGTGATCCAGATTGTGCCAAATCTGAAATGACTATGCTATTTATAAAAAAAAATGTTTGCTTATGTTGTTGCTATTATTATGCATATTATTATGCATATTATTACGCATATTATTATTATTATTATTATTATTATAAAGCTATTATTATTGTTATTATTATTATTATTATTACCTTTATTTCCCCCTATTTGCATTATCTGCAGTTTCACCTCTCTCTTTCACCTCCTGGCAGGACAGGCTGAAGCTCCAGGGGCCAGGGTGAGTCGCTGGGTGGCGTCTCCCAGTCTGTTCTGCTCCATTTCCTCCCTTTTCTCCGTTTCCACCTCTTTCTAATGCCATCCATCTTCATCGCTCCCGCTCCCGCTCTACACTCCCCCCCACGCCAAGTCGGGTCCCAGTCTCCTTCATATCCTGATTACTGTAATATCATTAGGCCATTAGGCGTTTCTGTCACGATGACATAGTGGGGCATGTGATGTGACCCCCCCCCCCCCCCCCCCCCCCAGATCCTGACAGGTAGAATCTCGTGTTCAACAGGCCCCGCGACGTGGTACCAACAAACCGCCTAGACCCGCTCCGCTCCGCCCCGCCCCGCCCCGCCCCAGAATCTGAGGCTTGAGAATTTCTTCTTTGGGAATAAAGCTTCTTTTTATGATCTCGGTGATAAGATTACGCCGTAATTGTGTCTAACAACAGCTAAATAGGTTGGTGCGTTTCATCGTCTGGGGGCCCCGTTTGTCATCGCCGCAGACAGCCCGGTATTAAGCGCTGACAGAGTGGAATCACTGCTGGAAGTTATGATTTCCTTAGAATTCGACGAGGAGAGGTGCATTTACGACCAATCCCTAATTGGCCGCGGCGTGGGGGCGGGGCGGCAGGCGAGCCGGGGAAGATACATGCCGCCATGCCTGGCGTGTCAGGGCGTCCGACACACGCACACACACATATGTTCGTCATCAAAAGGAGATTACACACTACGTACGGCGTGACACAGTGGGGCCCTCTGTGCCGGAGCCAGATCCATTGATAAGTCCGCCGGCGTCCGTTTAAATGGTGATGTTTGATCATCCCACCGGTCGATAGCGTTTCTCCCCGGAAACCTGTGAGTCACAGTGAACGAACAGCCCGGTCACTCTATAAATATTTTGTCTTTGTTTGTTTTGTTTTACTACATTGTAGTAACTTTGTTTAATTTGTTTATATATAGAATACGGACCATTTTGGCAGGTAGCTGCACTTCTTTCTTAACCTGAACCCTTATTATTCATTTATGTATTTAATTATCTATCTATTTGTTTGTTTGTTTGTTTGTTTGTTTGTTTGTTTATCCATCTATTTATTTCTTTATTTCTTTATTTATTTATCTTTTTTTTAATTAAACATTTTGATAAATATTTTCATGTATTTACATTATATGTTGTTACCTTGTTTAGATTGTCAAAAAAATAACATTTTATAAAGATAAATTGGATAAAATAAAATTAAAAAAATAACCATAGAATGTAACCTAGGGCTTTATTTTGGCAAGGATCTTGACCTCTTTCTTCTTCATTTAGTTATTCATTTATAGTGTACATGTTAATTCATAAATTAACTTATGTATATGCTTGGTGTCGTTCATGTAGTTTAGTGTTGATCACTTTGTGGGTTTATAAGCCATCGACTGTCTGCTGGCATCTGAAAAAAAAGAAAAAATAAGGGGGAAAAAACAGAAATATGAACTCCCAACAACCCCCCCCCCTCCCCTCCCTTATCTATTTATTATATTGCACATTTTAATCTGTCACTGTAAGTGCTCCCAAGAAGAGAGCCCCCCCCCCCCGCTCCTTTCTCCCCAAGCCCCTGTGGCTTTTATGGGGATTATGCTGCAAAAATCTGGATGAAAACACAGGGATTACACGGACAAAAAAAAAATGTCAACATGTGTGGGCTTCTTTACACTTTGTTTTTAACCGTTTTGAGTTTGTTTCAGTCCTGACTGTGGCAAAGGCGATTAGACTCCTCTGCTATCCCCTTAACCTCCTTTCGCCGTGTAAATATACATTGTCCTCGCAAAACCTCTAATCTATGGAGATCTGCGGTCTGGTAACGGGCATAATGGAATCCAATTGAAATGTGTACACACTATGACGGGGCACAGAGTTTTACTGTATGGAGATGAGAATTTTAGGTGGTAAAGTTCTCTCTGAAAGTAGGACTATCCTTCTTTTCCACTGTCTGCTGACCTACTTATACACTTTACCCAGTTTACACTTTACTAATGGGAATTCAATGGCCTTCCATTGAATTTATATGGAATTCTGAATAATTTACGGCATGTTTTTTTTTTTCTCCCCATCTAATTACTTACATCCATTTTATTTAAGACATATTTGAGACAACTGCGGTTGGAGTGGTTTGGAATGGTGATGAAAGGTTCCATCAAGGGCCCTCTGAAAGATGCTTTTCTGGGACTCGGTTCTTGACCAGTCTCTCCGGAAAAGGAGTCCTTCAATTTTCAGACTTTTCGTTCGTTCGATTCAGTCGCTGTAACGCACTGTGAGCGAGGGACGACTTCCTGAGAACAATGAACGAGAGTCGGAGGAGTCGGTTCAGCTCTGGCTTGTGAATGTAATTCTCACAGCAATGATTTAATTAAGTCCAAATTATATTTTTTGGTGGAATGCAAAGTATAAATCAGTCGCATTCAGTGTGAATTATAAAAAGTGCCGTGGCCTTTCTCTCTGCCTGGGACTTTAATTTTTTCCTCAGTAGTTATTTTCAGTTTGTGAGAGTGACAGTTTGTGATTGCAATAATTCGTGCCTAATTCTCCACAATATTTGTGAGAGCTTGGAATTTTGCAAAGTTGCAGCTACTTTTCCGCATTAAATGCACAAATCAACAGCTCCCGTAAACTTCTTGCCCCTTCCCTGAGAAGACACCCTATGTCATCGCCTTTGTCTGCAACATACTGTATAGTACTGTATTTACTGTACTGTTGAATTTAACATTTACTGTCTGGACTTGATTGTTGGAACAAAAGCAGAATAACTGCATTTCATTTTTTGGCTTAAAGGCCATAGTTGTAATGCAATGCAATGTACTATTTAGGAATTATTATATGATCATTATCAATTTTAGTATGACATGCAATTTTAGCCAATTGTTACCACATTTTAACTGCAAATAAAACATTTTCAATTCAAAACTTTTGAGAAAAAACGCTGCAAAATCACACGTTTTTGGTCACAACAATCACAAAAAACTCACAGATTTTGTGGGATTTGACCTTCATGGGATTTGACCTTCGAATACGGCACATTCTGGATAGTGGGTGGGCCACTGTGGATGTCAGCGCTCAGCGTATTGATACTTTAATTCACTAAGCTCATCTCCCAACTCACTTGTCTGAGACGTAATGATTATCGACAGTCAGAGGATCGTTCTTTGGCATTCCCAACAAGATTCAAATTCTGTTATCATATTGTTTTTCCCTAATCTGTTTACGGCTGTCAAGCTCGAACGTACTTAGGGGGCCCGCAAAAAAAAACAAAAAAAAACCACAGTACATCTCAAATCGAGCATTTTATGAATACATTAAAACAAGAAGGGAAAAAAACAAAAACGCTCGGCCTCACCGACCTCATGAATCACGACATCAACAAAAGTCTAAATCATTTCTCCTCTTTGCCTTTGTGTTTACATAACTCCGAGATCCAATAATCGCCGCTCGTATATCAGAGAAAAATGTATAAAGTTCAAAAAGAAAGCCAAAACTATTATATGTACTGTAGTATCCAAGGCCCAGACATATGAATACAATTTAAGTTGGCGGGTGATGGGGGGTGGGGGGTGGGGATGAGGGAGGGGGGGGGGGGGGGGGGGGCAATCAGGAGGAAGTGCTCTCAAAGTGAAAGGAGAGCACCGAGGGGCATCTTGCATTTCTAACACGGTAATTGCTCAAAAAAATTCTTAATGCAAAGAACATGAGTGAATAAAGGACAGAATGTCTCGCGTTAAAAAAAAAAGGCTTTTTTTTGTTTTTTTTTTTTTTTAACATATATGAAAGACAGTAGGGGACGGTGGGACAGAGACGGGGCGGGACAGAGGGCGTGGCCACAACGCAGGGAAGATACTCGGTACCTTTAACCGTGTGAAGCCCAAGTCACGAATAAGTGAGAGAGGTGAGCGCAGGAGGGAATTTCGGCCGGAACTGACCAAAAGACGACCAGATTCCCAGATCTATTAACACGTTATCCATCCAGTAGGAGAGTTCTGGAGGAGAGCTGACAGCGGATGTCGTCATGAAATGTTACAGCCGTGGGTTTTACCGGGTCGAAGGCAACCATTCCTCAGAATGGGGTGATATTTTGGAGAAGGTGTCTGCATGTGCTTCGGTTATATGCCTTTGATTCCTTCAGCCGACCGAAGTTGACGCGGCTCGCCCGTCAGTCAAAACGTCCGGTCGTGTTGGGAGGAGAGCAGAGAGACGTGCACATCATTTCCTTGAGGCTTTCCTGAAAATACTTTCCTGGACATAGTGACAAAACGGCAGCCGAGAGTTACAGGACAATGGCCTCAGTGTCGGAATAACAAAATGTGTAATAGCCGGTAGTCGCTCCAGACACAGAGAGTGACGGCACGGGGAGCGGGGAGGGAACAACGTCTCCGTGGAGGTCACGAACTGGCCGTGAACCGTGGGGGTCATGGAGACGCTTGCCCTTTGCTGCCGTGTAAAACACTTACTTGACAAGTTGAGAAGCCCTCCGGTGGGAGGGTGTTGCACGCCTGCCTGAGTTGAGGAGAAATGCAGCAGAATGCACGGATAAAGGTGAACGTGCAAATGTTTCCCGTTCGAGAGTTCCTGAACTCTCCAATTAGAATTAAATTAGAATCGCTTTAGAGGTCCATTCATCAAAGGTAAAGGATACCTTATTGGCGTGGCGGTCCATTTGCTCTGGCTTGGTTCGCCTACTTTTATACGGCACTTGGCCGGGGCGGATAGGGGCTTTTTCTTTCCTTCCTTCAAAGTACCGGCTAATATCCAACAGTTCAGTCAGAATAAAAGTAAGATGTGGACTTCGGATGATAGTGTAACCCAAGAATAAAGTCCCATTGAAAGGAAACACCTAAGGAGAAACCTCAAGAATGTATGTAAGTACAGTACTTTTGAGTAAGTCTGCTCAGCCGCTCCCTACCCCTGCTAAGAGAGATAATTGGCAGCAGGGTTTGGCGTGAGGCCTCGGAGCCAGGTTCGCTGAATGAAAGTTACTCGATCACGTAGGGTTTGTTGTGCGGGGAGCCCCGTCGCTGTGCTCTCTCGTAGGCTCCCGCAGGCTATTGTCGTCCTGGGTTCCCGTCCTACAACTGCGTTTTGCGAAGGCTAAACAAGCCGCCGCTAACCCCCATTACGCAGCGGTGCCACTTACTCTATTACCACTTGTGGAAAATAGCTCCGCGGTTAAATGGGGGGGGGCCTCCCGGGGGGCCCTCCCGCGCTCTCCGATTGGTCGCCTTTTCTTTTTGGGGACGTGGTTAGGTCGCACGTTCGTTCCTTCATCGGCAGCGCGGCTCCGATTGGCCGCGGCGCCAAAGCCGCGCATGAACAAAACGAAAAAAAAACAACACAACAACGCAGCAACAACAACAACAACAACAACAGCCAAACACTTTGCCTTTCCTGGTGTAAATCAAGTATACGACGGCCATTACTACCCCCCTCCCCCCGCCGCCCCCCCCCCCGCCCTGGCCCAATTCTCTGTCACTTCCATTAGATCCTTGGCAAGCGACTGCATTACTCTTGGCATGCTCAGAGAGGAGATCCACCCTGTGTAATTGCGGCCCCCTAATTGCCGAGGCACCGCTCGGCTTTGGAAAAGGAGCCCCATCGCGCTCCTCGGCGGGGCCTCGAAATGAATGCCATGTGCTGGGAGAGCGCCGGGGCCGCTGCTGAGAGCCTGAGGTGGCGCCGTGACGCCTCGGGCCCAGCCGACGAGCCCGCCGCTGCCAAGAGGAACATAACTCAGCCGTTCCGTCTTAAACACAGACACTCCCCTCGTTCCTACTCTCTCTCTCTCTCTCTCTCTCTCTCTCTCTCTCTCGCCGTCTCTCCACTCTCTCCTCTTTGTATCTCAATTTCCAATCTTCCTCTCTGTGTCTTTTACTACACCCTGTTCCCTACTTTACCCTTTACCCTGTTCTGTTTTATTTTCTCCTCTGACTCTATCCCTTCCTCTCGCTTGGACTCTCTCTCTCTCTCTCTCTCTCTCTCTCGCTCTCCTCGCAGCGCTATCTGCCCCGGGTCCAGGAAATGGCCTCTGATGTCACGTTGCCGTGGCGGTGCGGCTGGCAGGCCATGGGAAACGGTCCACAGGCCGCAAACTCCCCCAGAATGTGAGCGAGCGCATGTTTATTTGGGAGTGCGCAATAAAACGTTCCCCTTCCACTGGTTCCGCGGAGCCAGCTCCACCGCTGGATGGATGCATTACGTTTTTGTTTTTTTTTTTGTTTTTTTTTCACTTTGTTTTGCCTCGTTCCCCCAGAAGAGAAGAGAAGAGAAGAGAAGAGAAGAAAGGAAGAGAGAAAGAAAGGAAGAGAGAAAGAAAGGAAATGGGAGCAACTGAACTTGAAAACACATTTTTGAGAGTTTTTGACAAAGTATTCAAATGAGTTTTGGGGGTTGACACTCAGCGTAAGTCAGGACATCTGAAGTCATTTAGCCGGTGGGTGGAGGTGTGGGGGGTGGGGTGGGGGGGGGGGGGTTAGGGTCCGAACTTCCTGCCTGTGGGGCGACTGGACACCTGGCCACGCAGCACTGTAAAATGCCCACCCCCCCCCCACACACACACACACACACACACACATACACACACACAGAACCCTCGACAAACGCTCTACGCTCATACTCCTCTGCCCCCACAGACCAGGAAGCGAGCCCTAAAAATAGCCCCCAAAATCAAAGGTATGTTATTGGAGTGTAATGAGAGAAGGATGTGTGCTGTTGTAACAAGGGGAAGGTTTTTTTTTTTTGCCTCTCTTTCTTTCCTTCATTCTTCCTTTCTTTCTTTCTTTCTTTCTTTCTTTCTTTCTTTCTTTCTTTCTATCCCTGGACATTCCAGAACTTTTTTTTTTTTTTTTTTTTTGTCTTTTTCTCGTGTGAAAAGCGGGGTTGGCGCCTCGGCAGCGCTAGAGGGACACATTTATTTGGCTTTCAGGTTCAACACACTGCGTGTCAGGAGGCCCACGGGTGGGGGTGGGGAGGGTGGGTCACAGGGTGCTTTTATTTTTTTTCTCCAGGAACTTCAACCCTAACCCCGATCCTTAACCCCAACCTGAACCCCAACCCAGCCCAACCCCCTCTGAACCCCTGTGCTGTGTTGCCTCCTCGTCCTTGGCTTGGTTATATATTCTCCATTATCTCCGTTACCTATTCCTCCCGGTGTACGCGGCGACCGCCGACGTCTGTCGCGCACCTGAGCAAGCCGAGCTCTTAATGAACGGAAACCTTGTAAAATTAACTTCATTACCGGGGGGGGGTTTCAAATAAAAACAAACGCTACTCTCGATCCCCCCCACCCGCTCTCCCTTCAGAGGCCCAGCAGGCAGCGTCGTTTGGGGCCCCGGCCTCTTCCTTTTCATCATTCTCAAATTAAGTGCAGGGGAATGTGATTAGAAAAATTGCCGTCAGATATTCACACACACACACACACACACACACACACACACACACACACACACACACACACACACACACACACACACACACACACACCCAAATATGAAATGTTCAGATCGAATCGTCTGAACTCTTTGTCGGGGGGAAATAAATTGCGTGCTCCGACGCCCCGTGAGGAGCTGGGGTTTGGGTTGGGGAGGATGAAAAATGTCGAGCACACACTTCTGCTGCGATTCGTTTTACTGAAATTACAAACACATGCCACCGGGGGAGTAGCAGGTTTAGCGCACTCGCTCGACATGTGCGACGCAGCCACATCTCAAAATAACACACCTGACAGAGTGGGTTTGGATGGGAAGCAGCGGATGTGTGTGTGTTTGTGTGTGTGTGTGTGTGTGTGTGTGTGTGCGTGCGTGCGTGTGTGTGTGTGTGTGTGTGTGTGTGTGTGTGAGAGAGAGAGAGAAGTAGAGAGAGAAAGAGATGTGCATGTATGTGTGTGTGTGTGTGTGTATGTGTGTGTGTGTGTGTGTGTGTGTGTGTGGTAGGACAAGCTGTTGCATACGCGAAACTATCCATGCTTTATCCAACGCTAGCGCATGAACAATTCCACAGATGCATGTTAATTCATGAGTGTGTGTGTGTGTGTGTGTGTGTATGTGTGTGTGTGTGTGTGTCTGCATTGTGTCTAATTTAAATGATTTAACATGTACATATAATTTCCACGCAGGGTTTTGGGGTTTTTGGGATTTTGGATCTCTAAATTGGTGGAGGCCAATCAGGCGCTCATCTTCCCGCTCTGCCTTTTGCTCTGTCACTCTGTCGCTCCGTCTTCCAGAGGAGCGGCGCTGAGAGCCACAATCACAATGAACCGGACCCGCTCCACCATCTGGTGCCCTCCTTGTGAGACGAGTTCAGAGCTCCACGGCTCCTCGATTATTTAAACTAAATTTGAGCCAAATTAGACAGACTTTTATTCCACGGTGTGGCGAGCTCGGCGTCGGGGTTATGGACAGGGCCTTATGAAACCGGGCCCGGCCAATCGGGTCACAGTGCCGCCTCAGTCAGTTCATAGATGAAATATTTTATAGCTGTGTCCGTCATAAAATGACAATTCTGTCAGCCAATTACAAATTACTACCCATACGAATCACACTTATGAGCTTGATGCAGGAGGTGGTGCAATATGTGAACGTCACGTTTCATGGGTTGGTGGCGGATACTGTAGTTGTAGATTATTTAATGCGAAATGAAGTGTATTTTCTAATGGATAGAAATGGAAATTAGTAAGTGATTCGCCTTGACAACATCAGCCGAATCCAACCCAACCTCAGTCGCTGCCACCGAAGCGGCAGACCGCGCCCGTGCCCAACGACGGCGGTAGCATTTCCTGATACTTTCGGAGCTTTCCCAGACATTTGGACTTGGGGACCGACGGGGCCCTTCCAAGTCAAACTTGAAACGGACCCCACGCGTCTGTTTGGAAGCAAGAACAAGTCGTGCATGTCCTGGTGGTATCACCAAACAGAGTGGCGTGAGTGTTCCATCCAGGCGGGCGTTGCTTTCTGTTGCCCCTGCAGAGAATGTGGCGCTGCCCAGGCGAGGCTTGATCCAACTTTCACCGGCAAAGGATCCGGTGATTGGAAACACGCCGCCGAGACTAATAAGCGACTCAACCAACATGCGACGTCCAAGGAACCTTTGGCATGTTATGTTCTGTGGAGGGAAAGAGAGACCTGCATTGAGAAAGGTAAAGAAATCTCAACGCTCGTGAATGCAGATCAACCACAGATAAGTGGGCGCCACGTTTCCAGTTGAATTGATGGTGCGTTGTTCCTGGTTGCCAATCGGTTGCCCTGGAGGGGTAAAGCCGATGCCTTTGATGATGTGTCAGGAGGAGGGGGTGGGTCGCTTCTGTCATTACTGTACTTCAGCATCGGGAAGGACCCTCAGTCGGCCCAAATTGTGAAACGAATTCCGCGAAAGGCCACTTATACGAGCCACAAGATGCAGAACGAACTTATCAGTATAATGAGCAGTGTTGGGATGGATGCAATTGTGAAAGAAATTGGGGATTCATGGCTCACTATTAAAGTGGTTGGAACAAAGGATCCTACTGGAGCTGAAAATGTCTACATTGTTATCCGCTTTGTCAGTGGAGGAACACTGGAAATTACAGGACGACTCCTTGTGATGGCCACCGCAGATTTAAGTGAAGCCAAAATCGATTACAAGCGTCATACTTTCCGAGCGAACCGAGCCGTCGACTCCAGCTCTTCTAATGGTGAGTTGATAAATGAATTTGCTGAAGGTTATATACAGTGTAATATATCTCTTCTGTTTTGGCGCGCTTTGCTATTAAAGGGGACTTACTATGAAAAACTCCTTTTTCAGTGCTTGTGCACATTTGGGTCTCTGATCGGCCCAGGGTTGGAAATTATGTGGGGTCTCCCGGGTATCCGGACCTCCCCCGCCCTGGGAAAAACAGAGTTGTCCCCTTAATCCATCATTGTAAACATAACCATATAATTTGAAATAATCTGCGCCCCGATTGCTCCCTCTCTGACGGTACCAACTGTGCCCACGGCGCGCCAGCGAGGGGGCGCCCGCGATGGGTTATTTATATTAGAAGTAGGCTATTTTATTTTACTCCGTTTCCTTATGCAACGAAACAAACACTGTGTGTGATGGGGATGCGTTCTCCATCACTCCCAACTTAACAAACCAATCTTTTTAAAGAAAGAGTAATTAATACCAACTGTCCGTGGAGAAACTGCAGACGATGGAAATGTAAGTATTTAAAAAATAAGTCTGCCTTGTGTTTCTTTCAAAAAAAAGAAAAAAAAGTTTGCGGTAGATCAGTGGTTCCCAAACTTTTTACAGTCTGGTACCCCTTCACACATTCGACCTCCAGCTAGGCACCCCCTCTACAGGGCCGGCTCCAGCTATTTTTGCGCTCGGGGGGGGGGGGCGTTTATATATTATTATTTTTAGTAGTCGTAGTAGTAGTAATAGTAGTAGTTGTGGGTTGTATAAACGGGAAATAGGCCTTGACAGAGAAGCACAAATGAACACAATGAAACAGCATGCAGGCACAGTGGCCCACACGCGCACGGAGACACAACATGACCCAAGACGCTCAGCGTAAAGCTATAGCGGGAAATTCCCTTTTCCAGTTATTTTATCACCTGTGTTGGAAACTGCAGCCCCAGCCTACAAAAGATATGTGATACTGTAAAAAGCAATTTCATACGACTGACCATATAAATCGAAAAAATAGGCCGCGAAATGTCAGTGCCGTCGGAGACAGAGACGTCTGCGCAAATTTCGCCCCGATCACCCCCCACCCCCTGAGCCCTGGACTGTTGTAAATCTCAATTTTGTCACAGCCCATTTCTCGTTCATACAACCTACTACTAATATAATTATAACAATAGCCAGGTCAACTGAATAGGACCCCAACGAAAAATTTGTGCGTGCCCGTGTGTGTGTGTGTGTGTGTGTGTGTGTGCGTGTGTGTGTGTGTGTGTCGGTGTCTGTGTGTGTGTGTGTGTGCGTGTGCTAAAATTTGTAATGCACTGCAGAGCACCTCTCTCTCCCTCTCTCCCCCCCTGCCGATGGACAAGAGAGGAGGGAATGCTCTTAGCATCGTGCTTTCTGTTTTTTGGGGTTTTCATTGTATCTAATCATGACGGTAAAGTTGCTCCAAGTAGCTGGTGACTAAGCAGAAAAGAACAGATTCGTCCGTCCGGGTTTTGCGAGTTATGGGACGTTTATTTGAGTCGTTTGTGACACGCAACAGGTGTCTTAGTCAAAGCTGACGCCCACGACTATGGATGTTTTTAGTAATTGATTTTCGATTTTTCAAGACATCGTAAAAATACAGTAATTACTCATTTAGTAATAACATTGTAATACCTTAGAGTTTAGATCGCGTAATAATATAATAATAACATGTAATAAGTTAGACAGACATTTAAAGTTATAACATTGTAATACCTATGACTTTAAACATCGTAATAATAACGTTATAACATTGTAATAAGTTAGACTTAGACATTACATTGAGTTATAACATGATAATAACTTTGAGTAAAAACATTGAAGTAACTTAGAGTTTCTACATTGTCGTGCTTCAGCAATAACATTGTAAATAGTTAGAATTTAGACAATGTAATCATTTAGTAATAATATTGCAATAACTTTTGCAATAAGTTTAGATGTTGAGTAATTAAGTAATAACTTTGTAATAAGTAAGTCATGGTTGGTGAGTAATGGAAATAACAAACTAGCCCTAACGTAACTTTTATTTGCGTCGTTTGTGACGCTCCTCTTAACTTAGACCAAGCCAAAGCTCAGGAATGTGGATCTTTTCAGCAAACAGGTGGATTATTTTTCAACAGGGTTGTCGTTTTTTCAATTCACATCCGTTAAAAAAACAACACAAACCAGACAAGGCTCTAACGACCTGGCTGGACGTTGAGGCGGATGCAATGTTGGCGTCTCAAGTGACGATGATGAATATTCGGGGATGGGTCAAAGGCAGAAAACAGCAAATCAGGAGATAAATAACGACAGTGTCGACGGCCTCGTAAAATGCCTTATCACAACAGCGTTTAGTCATCCCCCCTCCCACGTCAGACCTGCAGTAAAGTGTTGTTACCGCTGTCTGCATGTGGGGGTCACGTTCTCTTATCGGGAACGCCGCGCTGTTTTTGCCTTCTCTCTTTCTTGATTCCCTCTCTTTTTGTTTTCTTGGTGGCGGGGGGGGGGGACTCGCTCTTTGGGGATTTGCTCGGCGAGGAGCGCTCTGCGTGCATGTGATGTGGGAAAGGTCTGTCCTCCGCGTTTGATGTGTCCCAGCCTCCTGTCAGCGTGGGAGCGTGCGTGCGTGTGTGTGTGTGTGTGTGTGTATTTACATTGCTGTGAATGTCCGAGGGCGCGAACATAATTGCGTCGATGTTTGCACTTCTGCTCGTGTGTGTGTGTGTGTGTGTATGTGTGTGTGTGTGTGTGTGTGTGTGTGTGTGTGTGTGTGTGTGTGTGAATGTACAGTAAGTGCCTGTGATTGTCGGCGCCGGTGCGTTCACGTGCGTGTGCGTGTGTGAGTGTGCATGTACACGCACACACACACACACACACGTACATACACACAATACTTGTGCAATAACTGCAATATGTTGTAATGACATTGTAATAACTTAGACCTTAGACATCGAAAACATTGTAAGAACTCAGTAATAACATTGTAATAAGTTATACTTTCGACATCATAATTTTTTATTGATAACATTGTAAGAACTTAGACTTAAGACATTGTAATAATTCAGAACTGCTCATCATTTTTTAGACCGTTAAGCCCTCTGATGCAAATTGTCTGCATGACATTGCGCCAACCCTCACCAAGGCAAATTCCTTTTATATGAAAATGTACTTGGCTGAATAAACACATTCAGATTCCGATTCGGACATGTGTGCAATGTCTGCATGTGAATCTTTCTGCGAGTGCATGTGTCCGCGCTTGCGTGCGATCATCTGGTTGTGTGTGGGCGGGTTTGCATGTGTGTGTGTGTTGGCGGAATGAGTGACATTCCTTCACCGTTTTCTATCTGCACAGGAAGTGGACTCGGGGGCCGCCGGGACAGTAAGCCGGCGAGGAGCGTCTGCATTTAAAACGTATTGCTTAGAGAACCGGGGAAGCCGGGACTGTTACTCGCAGTGAGACATGTTTGTTCGGCGTGAGAGGCTCCTCGGGTCGCCCCTCCGCTTTGAAACGCTCGGCCGCGGTTCCGCCCCGCCATCGCCGGCGATTTATGTGAAGCCCCTTTTTAAGAGACAGCTAATTATGATCCAGTGCACAAATAACATAAGCAATTTATCTATTGCTTACATTAGATCCTGAGTGTGTGTCCTGTTCGCAGCGTGGGTTTGAACCCGGGCCAGGGAAAACTTGGCAAATCCCCCCCCCCCCTCTCTCTCTCTGCGGTTATTAATATTCGGCGAGGCCTGAGAAAATAAACTTCCTGTCAGTGCACGTTGCCATGGCATCTCGGGTTGACACAGCAGTCCAAACTGTAAGGCTGGCACTGGGGGGGTGGGGGGTGAGAGGATTTTGATAGGCATTGTTGCCGATCACCTCTTTCAGCCTGGGCCAAAAAATGAAGCCTAACCCATTCATTATATTTCAATTTATGGCCCTCCCCCTCCCCCCCTTTTCATTTTTCCCCCTCCTTTATTTTGTTTACCCCCCCCCCCCCCACCATCACCCCTCACTTCGAAAGTCGACTGGGCGAAAACAATCCGGACGGCGAGGAGAAAGGGGGCCTGTGTGGAGAGGCAGGATATGTCTTGCTGAGGTCCCCGCCGCCACATGGAGGGACACAACAACAAGACGATTGCCACAGAGATGATGCCTTCCCTCAAGCATTTTTCTCACCCATCGCAAGAAAATCAAGTCGATTGAGGTTTAATAAGCACAGTGTCATTTCCCTCCGGTCGGGTTTTATGATGTGGCAATATTGCAATATGGCAGGGGAGCGGGGGGTTGGGGGGGTGGGGGGGCGGGCAGGGTTTAAATGGCACCCTCATTAATCCATATGCCACTTTATAAGAAAGAACAAGAAAAATCTTAATGAATCCAATTTATTTATCTTTTCTGTTCCCTGGGAAGGCTGAGGACATGTGAGGAGGGAGAGAATGAAGTCAAGGAAAGTCAGAGATTGGACGTAATGGGGGGGGAATCCTGGGGAGCGTCAGCGGACAAACCGTGTCCTTTTTCCGACGTGGGATCTTGATCTTATTCCAGTTCAGAGATGTTTGGTTAATGACCTCCAACAACTCAGGCCCACGGGGCCAGAAGTTAACCCCTTTGGTCTCAAAGGGAACAAAAAATGGAAAATGAACACAAAGTGTGAAATGTATAAAGCAGATATCGGGTAAAAATGCATTAAAGTGGAGATCCCTAAGAGGATTTTGTTAAAAAATATAGCATATCGGACACTTAACTAACCATAACCCTAACCCTTTATTTAACTGGCACTTTATAAGGAACAGCCGTTTAATGTGTTGGCATTATGTTACTTCTCCGTATCCATAGAAAGACATAGGGGGCTAACCTGGAGGTTGACGAAACAAAACGTTGACTTCTGGGACGGCGCAATCCACCCGACGGGGACGGACAGACAGGTCTTACAGATATCATCTACAGACAATGCGTGCTCGCCGGCCTCAACTATGTCGAGGCCTCTGATTACAAGGCTAGATCCATTCACCGTGGCGCCTCCCCGGGCGTTTTGGTGTCAGGATCCCTGTGAGGAAGGAGTGTTCTCAACTTAACACAATGTAATTACCCCAAAAGCTGTGTTGTTTATGGAGATGCCGGCGTCTGCTGTTGATTAAAGGCCAAAGAAGTTGACCCCCCCCCCCCCCCCCCCCCCCACCACCACCACCACCACCCCCGGTTATTCGACCCCGTATACGTTTTACACCCTTTCCCGACGTGATTCTTGAGGAAGCGCGATAATGTACGCCGTCGCAGGCGACTCCAGATGTCTTTGGGCTGAAATCACCCTGGCACGGCCTCGCATGGGAAAAGACTTAGCAAACAAGGGTTCCAAAGAATCCAGCGGCGGTGGGAGAGATGGGAATCCCTGTGGTCAGATGCAGAGGGAGAATATCAAGGGGCTGAGGTAGTGTTTCGATGGGAGAACGAGAGAGAGAGAGACAGAAAGATTCTCAGGCCCAAGCCCAAGTCAAGGAACACACTTTGTAGACAATATTAACCGTAAATTGAGAATGTCACCTCTAAGCTTCTTTATTGTTGTTAGCAGAGCGCGTTGCTGAGAGTAAATAGAGTTACATGGAGATCCTCCCCTCGGGAATCGTCCTCTGTTTTTCCCCAATAAGTTGCGAGAACCTTCTCTTCTCCTTTTCTTGGTGCCACCACACAGAGGGGCGGCAGGGAAGGAGGAGGCGGCAGGGAAGGAGGAGGCGGCAGGGAAGGGAAGGAGGAGGCGGCAGGGAAGGGAAGGAGGAGGCAGCAGGGAAGGAGGAGGCGGCAGGGAAGGGAAGGAGGAGGCGGCAGGGAAGGGAAGGAGGAGGCGGCAGGGAAGGGAAGGAGGAGGCAGCAGGGAAGGAGGAGGCGGCAGGGAAGGGAAGGAGTAGGCGGCAGGGAAGGGAAGGAGTAGGCGGCAGGAAAGGAGGAGGCGGCAGTGAAGGGAAGGAGGCGGCAGGGAAGGGAAGCAGGAGGCGGCAGGCAAGGGAAGGGAAGGAGGCGGCAGGCAAGGGAAGGGAAGGAGGCGGCAGGGAAGGGAAGGAGGAGGCAGCAGGGAAGGGAAGGAGGAGGCGGCAGGGAAGGGAAGGAGGAGGCGGCAGGGAAGGGAAGGAGGAGGCGGGCAGGATCCCGGCCTAAAGAGTTTCCGACTCTCCTCCCTGATCGGGAGCAGATGGTAAACACGTCTAGAAACTACACAACACGACGACGACGTCCTTTGTTTTTAATAAATGTCTCTTTTTCTTTCCTCGTGCGCCCGTACACGTGACAAGCGAGAAAATCCTCGAGATGGGATGTGAACATGGCGTCTCAAGTCAGGTGGAGTTGTTTATTTTTACGAGGCGTTATAACTCTATAAATTTAACTAAAGCCGGATTAGGGGAATAATACGTTGAAAAGAGAGACCCAATAACCACACCCTAACCCCAAACCTAACACGACCCAACCCTCACCCTAAACCAACCCTAACCCTTCTCCAGGGTGGGGTGGGGGTGAACCCTAACCCTAACCCAGCCACTAACCCTGATTGGTCAAATACATTTCACGCAGAAGGGTAAAACCAGGTAGCCGAGATCACGCCTCTGACCTCCTCAAACCCTCCTCCCCCATCCTTCGCTCGATCCGCTCATCGTGGCTGTTCCCCGCGTCGAAAGCTTTGTTTGCGGACCAAGAAAAACATTCATATATGCCAATTAGATTTGCCACACTCCACTGGTTTCCCCGCTGGTGCGCATCCAAGTCCGAGGACCTATTTACCCGCCGCGCTCGTTTTACATTTTTGTTTGTGTCTGCAAATTAACTTAAGCGCAGACGAGTGTTACTTTTCTTTAATTGCCCGATATCCAAATGAGGACCAACCCCACCACACAGCAGCGCTCACTCCCAGAATGCAAATGGGGGATGATGGCGCCAGCCGTTCCATGGCAGGGTGGAAGGTAACCAGACGTAGACGTTAGACATGGAGACAAACACAGTCGAACAAATAACACGGCCTCCTCCTCCTCCTGCTCCTCCTCCTCCTCGGAGTTTATTCTCATCTCTTCTTCCCGACAAACCAGGCAATTAGAGAATCAAGATTTGTGAGTGACAGACGGTCTGCTGATGGTGGTTGAGGTGGTGGCGGTGGGGTGGGTGGAGGTCCGGCTGTTCGGCTACAATTAGAAGCCCGGGATCTCGTCTCTGCTCTGTATAATATTCACCTCGGCGTGTTAAGCTTTGATTCGGAAAGAAAAGAAGAAAGAAAGGAAGAAAGTTAGAGTATTTGAATTTGGGAGGACGCCACCCCCACCTCCCCACCACAAACAAGTGCTGCCACCGTCGACGCAGCTTTACGCTAAATGTCAGCCAAGCCGCACGGGGCGATATTATTATTCCACCGAAATGACATGTCACATGAGAAGCTTTCTAGATGGAAATAATATTTTTAAGACCGCGTGGAGACAGTTATCCAAAAAAGCAACACCTGTGGGAGTAACGGACAAGGTGGCGCCTTGTTCTGTGAATAAGAAAATGCTCATGTTTCCCTTTGAACTGCTCAATCATACAAACAAGTTCAAGAAAAAAATGAATGAAAAACCTTTTTTGGAAAGGTAGATTTTTTTTTGATCTGATCTGTGATAGCATTAGCACTACATGAGCCCCAGTACGCCTTAAGAACGAATTATACTTTAATTATACTTTGATTATGTATAAATAATAGTAAACTGTGTGAGCGCGTCGCCTGCTCATGCACAAATTATGTTCTTTGGCGGGTTTGTCAAAGCATGCAAACAACACAACAGAATAAAATCATTTTAAAAAAAGGGGTTTGCCATGCAGAACATAAGTCGACCATGGTCACTTAAACATAAACCTTCGGAGTTAAAGGTTGCTAAGCAACCGATTTATTTTGGTGGTCGGTATTTTACGATAGGACGTGCCATGGAGCTGGGGAACCAGCAATTCTGCGTTTTTAAACATTTTGCTCTGTAGTGCGCATGTGTGGAACACGTCCGCATCCGCAGACACCCAAATGTATTGTCCACTGTCAGCGTCCATAACGTCCAACGTGTCCATTTTGGACTGTGATCAAGCCTTTAAAGCAGTGGTAATCAAACTGTGGGTCGCGACCCCCTAGTGGGGTGAGGATGAACTGCAAGAGAGAAAATGTGAAAAATGGGAAAAATTCAAAGTTGCAAAGAAAGTAAAAAGGTATGCCTTTAATATATAGTTGAATCACTAATTTGACATGACTAATTCAATCATGATTTATGTTCATTTAAAGTTTCTAAATTGAAGAGGATAATTAGGGGGTTGTTATTTTCATTAGTTAATTTCTTCAAAATCCACATATGAATGTGACTGCTCGACCTGGTATATACTAAAAACTACTTTATGACACATTTTTTATTTTTACTGTTAGGGTGGGGGCGTCAAGTCGGCAAAAAAAAGTTTGAATACCGCTGCCCTTAACCGTGATTACGCCGGTTAAAATATGATACTGCGAATCAAATATTGCGGGATTGACTGTTTGGTGAGAAAACACCGTTGGTGGAAATCTGAAAAGCCACAAAAAAAGAAAAAAGAAAAAAGAAAAAAGAGAAAGGAAAGAAAGAAAGAAAGAAAGAAAGAAAGAAAGAAAGAAAGAAAGAAAGAAAGGAAAATGAGCGAGAGAGACGAGACGCCTGGTGACCGATCCTCCATCGAATCCATTTCTGTTTTAACCAGCATCGCAACCACAGGGCTTCATAGATTTACGAAGCGAAGCAGGAAAAAAAGAACAGAAGAAGGGGTTCCTCATTCCCGCAACGTAAACATGGAGCGGACAAACGGAACGGAAAAATATAATAAAGATAAAAATGGTATATTAATGATGTTGAACTCATCAATCCCGATGCCGGGGATATTCTGCTTCAGAAACAACACCTTTAAATATCTTTCATAATTTCTTTTGGCAGGGGGGGGGGGCAGTGTTTATTTTCTCAGTCCCTCTCTCTCCCTCTCTCTCTCTCTCTCTCGCGCTCTCTCTCCGTCTCTCTCTCTCCCTCTATCCGCCCCCACTCCACTGCCGCAGGCCTTGCAGAGGACCTGGGTGTGACCGGCTGGAAGAGCTCGTCCTCCTCCCTCTCCTGGATCCTCCAAAAAAGAAAAACCTGAGAGCACAACCAAGGAGGCCCCGGCTTGGAAAAACGGCACTCAAATAAAACAAATAAATAAATATGTACATATATATTTATCATTTTTTAAGTTATATTTAAAATAGAAAAATATCAAAATACATGTACATTACATTACATACATTTCTATTTATTTATTTATTTATTGTGCTGCTTTTCTCAGGTCGAAGATAACCAGCACACAAAATATATAAATAAAACAAATAAATATATATAAAAAAATGTTGAAGTATATTATTAATACAAATAGATAGACATATATGTAGAGCTGCTATTCTTATTTTTCTTCCTTTCTTTTGTTTTTGTATTTTTGTGCTGCTCACAGTCACTGTCATTTATTCCAAGGTGATGGAGCATCAGAATAACCTGGTCACGATCGAATGTTATTTAGGCTATAAAGGGTAAACGTGGTGTTCCTCTTTGGTTTAATGCTTTTATTTTGGAAAGGTGGTTTTTTTTTGTGCCCAAAAACACATCCGAATTTTTGGCACCGGGCGAAACAATTGAGTGGCTGGTCATGAAAACAAATGGCAGCGTTTTGAAAAGAGAAAGAAAGAGAGAGAGAGAGAGAGAGAGAGAATCCTGCCACCCTATCATTTAGAATAATGCTTGAAAAAAAAAAAAGACAATAAAAAACGACACTCTGAGAGGCTTATAAAAGAGGGAAAACAACGACAAAATCCACTTACGTGCTAAACCAAGCCCCCGGTGTAAAAAGGTCGAGCCCCGACGACGCGTCGCCTTGCGGCGCTGTGTTGCTATGACTGCTATTTGACCAGACAAAAGGCGAGAGGGAAAATAAAAAAATCGCAGAATATGGCCTCCGCGCGGACAATTATGGGAAGTGGGTTGAGGGAAAAAAGGAAAAAGGAGGAAAAAAAAAAAAGAAACCCCCCCCCCCCATGAGTCCAGTGGCACATCTTATGTCGCCTCCGCCCCAATTCCACCCATAAACACCAATACACACACACACACACACACACACACACACACACACACACACTCACACACTTACGTACACAGGTCCGGCGATGAGTTTTGTAATTCCACGGATAAAAGCTGGCGCGAGATATTTATATATATACATTTTTTTTCTAATGCTGTGTGTTAGTGTGCTTAATGTAATCCGATTACAGGGAATCTGACCAGTTTGTCATGTGGTGTCTGTGCATGTGTGTGTGCGTGAGTGTGCGAGCGTGTGTGCGTGTGTGGTGGTGTATTACTGCACAAATGTGTGTGCGTGTGACTGTGTGCGCGTGTTTGTACCTCTATCTGTCTTTGTGTGTGTGTGTGTGTGTGTGTGTGTGTGCGTGCGTGCATGCG